>NW_025765105.1:0-263644 GCF_003918875.1 Haliotis rubra
TTGGTATGCCTTCGTTCAGTTACATGTTACTTTAAAATGCTTAAAGGGTGTTTCCCTATCATTTTGTTGAATCGTACAATATATGTTGTACTTTAAGCATTGTAGTTGTGGAGTTGAAACGGTTTTGGGAGGCTTCTTTCATGTTCCTGAATATGCTGATTATATCCTCCTAAATGTCCGCTCAATGCCTATATAATTCAACAAAACAATGCATCATAAAAATAATATTGAACGTATGTTTTGTGCAGAGTACAATGCCACAAGTGACTAGATTGTCAGTCCTACAATAATACTACTACTGACTTCAACATCATGGAGTGAGGTTACACAATCAATATCGTACAGCAGCGGAAGAATTTTGGCAGTACATTAGGTTTTCGTTTGCTGTAATGAGAGAGGATCTTGGGATTACCCGCGACTATATTAACAGGTTGAGTAGTCAGATAACGCGCTTATTGGTGACTACGGCGCTAAACAACAAACACGTCAATGATGATATCTGGGCGAGACAACAAATTCGCTTTTGGAACTCTTCACCCATCCTGTTGTTTCTGATAAATTCCACACCATATTTCAAATACCATCCATTATATTATCATAGATGGTGTCTGTTCTACGGTGGGCAGGGTCGGTTCGATCGTTACGATACGTCATATCAAAGACGTTAAAATATGGTATTTGATGGTGTTAAGTTAAACTTTGGCATGTGGTATCTCAATGGGACGAATCCATCAATCCGGCATACGTTCGGTTTACGGCCAAACAAAGGTGAGAGCAATTTCTTGAACCTGATGTTGAGTTTACATATACCTATATATTCGATTTACCGAGCTGGGATTTCAAAGTATCGATGACGAAATTGGTTCGATCAAGTGGGGAAGTTGTGTCTTCTTGCTTCTGGTTCCTCTGTCTTCATATCTTTGGTGAAGGCGTGCGATCTGTTGGAAAGGTATAGAAATATCATCATGGAATTCACAGACATTTTGTGTGTAATGTAAAGAGCAGTTGTAGAACAGTTGTTGCGAAGAAAGAAACCCTTTTTCTGTAACATTTTATGTTGAATTGCGATTTCCTGTATACCCATTGAACATTAGAATTATAGATTGCTATAAAATATGATGAATTAACTACTGTGTGTGCGGTGTTTGGTGTTTGGTGTTGCAGATGGTTCAAAGGTGATGTTTATAATAATATAATACTATTGTCCGTTTATATGTCCATATTACAATGGTATGACAATTCAATTTCCGAGCATTTGCAGAAGGACTCCACCTTGATATATTTCCAGGCCGTCTATGTAACAACAACCTTACCGTATGTCATCCTTGTTCTGCTCATTCTCCAGTTTGTCTACCGGGAATGAGATCGATGGAGCTGTCTTTATTTCACTCCAAATTTCAGTAAGCTTTACAGGTACAGGTATTGTGTCACAGAGCAATGATAAACGTGTTTTGGTCATTATTGTTATATAAGAGGGAACTCATGTAAGAGTATCTGATTATCAAATTGTTACATATCTTCTTGATGTCAATGACCTTTCGAAGTAAACCATCTTAAATGTAAAACTGTCAAGATACATGCAATTAGTGATGAAGGATTTAATTACCACATTGTTGATGACTTGTAGTAGTCAACGGTGGTATTCAATGATCTACCAGAATTTCAATTGCCTCTTTTCTTTGATATTTTTATAAAGAGACTCACAACATTTGCTGCTATTCTGTTACGTTGCACATATAGACTGCCCTAATATGGTAAACAAATTTACCCACTTCCAATGTATAATATTACATTATTTCTGTGTACCCTTTGGATGCGCATGGTAGAAAACATAGATGCAACAGTGTTTGTCTTTTGGTTTAGGCATTCACCTGTTGTTCAGTATTGTAGACCAAAGTGTTGCCGTATAGTGTCACGAAAATATGGCTCGAGGACAGTCAAATCTTCAAGACTCCAGATGTACAACTTATATTTTTTTATACGGTATGTCGCTTTCAAAGAATGTTACTATTACATATGACCTTCCACCTTGACTCACATTTGCATAGAAGGTAATCCTGAAAGAGGTATTCTCGTCTTCATCAGGTGTGGTTGGAGAGGCGTGTCTCCAGATGTTCTACTCCCTATAGGTGGCCTGGGGTTGTATCATCACTATATCAGATTTGCACCAAGTTCAACCTACAAACTATCTCAGATGGCCATTATGGGATAGAGCTGCATCCCCTAATGTCATGTTTCATTTTGAAAGCCATGTCACCGTCATTTCAAGGTTACGTTTTAAAAGGGATCTCACTGACATAGCAAGTTCAATCTAAAAGGGATCTCATTGGCATTTCAAGGTTCATTTTGAAAGGAATGCGAGTAGCATTTCAAGGTTCATTCTGAGAGAGTCTTAAATATGCACACAATAGATATTCATTCACATAACGATAGACTTTGAACGTGTGTGTATTTAGCAAGTCACCATGAAATAGGTACTTAACAACTAAAGACGTTTAAGCAAGCATCGGAATATTTACAATCAGGGTGGGGTTTTTCAGCTCTTGAAACAAAGTCTCTTTCGAAGCCGCCTACTGATTGTGATTTGACACTGACTGACCAACTAGAACTAATACTTGTGATAGAATATATATAATCTTCTGGTATTTTTTAAATTATGGGACTTAAAACGTAACTTTCTGTTGAGATTAAGTAAGCTTGATATTTGAAAGAATGTTCTCCCTGGCTTCTAATTTGGTTAATAAGTATTTAACAAATAGAGTCTTAACCCTTGTACCATTGCTTAAAAGCAAAGTACTTTTGTTTCGGTTGTCTAAAGCTACGTGATATGAATTGTTGAGTTCAAGGTATCAGCAATGTAAAGATGCAGTTAAATGCTTAAACCTCCGATAGGGTTAGTTGGTGGATGATTGATTGTGTTAATGTACATAGTTTCTGTTTTAATCTTATTCAGAAATGCGATTGTGTGCCTTTTGTATTGAAGGAACAAGCATGTATGCTGGTCTTGTAGTCTTCACGATCCTTTGGATACATGTCCCACAGGGGCCAGTGTGCCGATAACGGAAGTTAATGTCATCAGGTAAGTACATATCATTTTTCACGTGCACATATCATGAATGATGAAGAAAGAGATGTGTGTGAATGTGTGTGTGTGTGTGAGAGAGATATATGTATAGATGTATTCTCAGAGTCATTCTCAAAATTCGTGTATATTTCATGTTTGGCAAAAAATGCAAATTTTGTTATCTTGTTTTATTTTTGAATATTTGTTGATTACATTCATAGTATTCTGAATATACAAAACATAGATTATGCAAGCAACAAGTTTTCATTTTCCATATTTTACCCTTTTAATTAGAAATTTCATGACATTTGCGTCATTACCGTTACGAAATTTGTAACGTCATTTTGAAAACTAAAACAATCCAAAGATGATATTCATGTAATGTACATATATATTAAAATATGTGGTTTTGCAATGATATAACATGGCTAACGAATTTTTTAATTTTATATTCATTGTTTAAAGGGGACAACAAGCCCAAAATTCCCTTTCATTTTTCCGATTTGCAAATGTAAAGTAATAATATGTAAGCAAAAGATTCAAAATGAGAATATGAATTATTTTATGCTTACTTGAAGCTCTACTACCAAACATATGGCACTACAAATCCCAGACGTAAAACAGATAAATCAATTTTAATTAATTAACAAAAATGATATTATTATGGCATGGACATTTGGAATTTATTGTAGTGACACAGCAACGGCAGTGACATTTTTAATAATAGCCAGTTTTATATGTTTGCTTTAAAGAGATAATTAATGAAATTTGTCCAGTCAGATATTTTAGAATGTTTGAAGAGATATGTAATGGAGGCAAAATATTTGCTTATGGATGTCCCTGTCATGTAAGAAAACAGATAAAGACTGCATGTTACGGCAGTGACATTGTGACAGTATATAATGTCACTACTGTAACGGCCCTATCACAGCCGGTTTCTTCTTTGTACACCCGTACACTACCCCTGTCCTTACCGTAACAAACAAATCACACTTATATGCTTATTGATTTTATTCATTTGATAAAACTTTTTATGATAAATAGGATTCCAAAACATTTGATATCTTTGAATTGAAACTAGAAAATTGTCACTGCCGTCACAAAATCTGTCCTTACCGTAACAAAACCCATGATAACCTAACCATCGCCGATGCAGTTGTTCCTATAAGCTCATCTGTCAAAGATCTAGGCATATACTTTGATACATCACTGTCAATGGAAACACAGGTGAACAATATCTGTAAGACTTGCTATTTCCATCTTCGCTCCATCAGCAACATCCGCCAATACCTTACAGCTGGAAGCCACCATACATGCCTTAGTCCGGGAGCTTGTGATTTCAAGGCTCGACTACTGCAACAGCTTGTTGTTTGGGATCAGTCAAAGGCTCTTGGATAAGTTACAGAAGGTGCAGAACACGGCCGCTTACGTATTATCAGTCGGATTCCCAAACATGGCCACATCACACCTGTTCTTAAACAGTTGCTGGCTCCCCATCAAGGCAAGAAGCGACTACAAAATCCTCTGCTTGACCTACATGGCCCGTCACGGACTTGCTCCCCATATCTCTCTGACCTGCTTACTCTTTACTCAAACAAACGCTGCCTTCGATCATCCAATCAAGAGCTTCTGTTTGTGCCAAACTTCCAGGCTTAAACTTTTTTGGAAACCGGGCTTTTTCATATGCAGCCCCAACCTTGTGGAATTCACTCCCCTACAATCTAGAAGTTTCTGATAGTATTGCCACTTACAAGTCAGGACTCAAAACATACCTGTTTTCAATGTATTATTAGGAACTCTATTTGGACGTGTACATATTGCTGTATAAATGTGGGAGACTCTTTTAATCTGTTATTGTTGCGCCTTGAGAGCATATCTGCTGACGTGGAAAAGGCGCATGAAGAAATCTGCAATATATAACGGATTTAGGACATGCAAAATCTTAGATGTCATTTTGTATATACCCTGTTTCGATAAAAATCAGAAAAATGATTTTTTTTTGGGGTGTCAGTCTTTGACAGTCATATTTCCTCACTGCTTACCAAACATGAAGTAGAATCAGAGGAGACAATTACAGGGAGTAATCATTATTGCAATTTTTTGGATGATGTTACGGTAGTGACAAACCTTGATGACAAAAGTTTAACATTTTTACAAATTATTTTCCTTACCAAAAGGCCAAACCACGCCATGCATCTAAAGCTGTAATATTAATTATGATATGTTTAAAAAAATTATTTTTCAAAACATAGAAAAAAGAGCCCCCAAAAATCAAATTGCACATCGGCCACTGGAGTTATGACACATGAAAATTGAGTAAGATTAGGGTGGTTTAGGGGGTTTTAAAAATAATATAAAAATATGTTTTCCCCAATTTTATTACTGTAAAGTGTAGAATAAACTGAGATAAATTTGTTACCATAAAAATGTATTCATTTTGGCTTAAGTTTGTCGGGTACAAACATATCACATAAACATGCACGAATTTTGAAAATGACTGTACTCAAATGTCTGTAAGTGTGACTGACTTTTCTGGTACGTGTGAATATCAGTCCGTATCTGTCTCTATGTGTGGTTTTAGAATAGAGTGCATTCAGTAAGTACATATCATTTCTGACAAATGAATGACGAAGGAAGAATAATGTGTGCCTTAATGTGTGTGAGAGGTCCCACACAGCAATTTTCAAGTTATGTGACGACAATGGAAACCTTCGTCGGAGTCTGTATCAAACAATCAGCCCATTTAATTTACGAGCAACGATCGAACCGATCCCAACGATCAGGGGTAAGTTCACCATGCCTTCAAGCCAGTCACACTGAATCAGGCCATCAATCCATTTAGTCGCTTCTTACAACCCATCATAGGTTGTTAACGACCATTTATAGCAGGTATTATTCATCCTGGGTTTCAAAGTTTAATCGCCTCTGCAGGAACGAAAACAATAAGGCCCAGATACTCATTTCTTCCCCTCCCGTCACATCCGTGGCAATGTTTCAGTATGGGATTGATCTATGCAGTAACATACTATACACACAAACTATGGAGAGAAAAGCATATTCTAACATGGAATAGACTACCAATCATGATAAAACGCCTGAAAGAGATATGTGTTACTCATGTTTCAACGAACATTATATTCACTTTTTCATTTTATAAACTTATAACAACATAAAATGGAAAGGCGAAAGTCAGATGAACATCTATTCTTTTGTCATTCGTGAATGTGTGTATCAAAGAGTGAGATCTTTGAGACAGACATATGGGGAGTTTCATTAGGTTTTGAAACCTAAGCTTCTACATTCTCAAAGTATTTTCATAACTTTCCTATGCGAGCTCAATGTATATTTCTACCTCTACAACGCATAATGTTGGCTGTCGACTATGACTATTTTACACATCTCCTTCTATTGTCACGAACTGTCCACGTTCATAAGTTTTATGATGACATAGATACTGCCGTTATTGTGACTGCGCTTGTTAGTTACTATTAGAACTGAAGAGCTGCTGAGCAGCAGGAAATATACTATGTAATGTAAGAGGAAAAATTATCAAGGCTAGAAACTTATTTCTACATATATTTTATGATTATACACCAGAACAAAACACCCAATGCAAACATGTAATGTGTATTGCTTCCACTGAGAACCTATATTTGCAGAGTTATAGATTGGGCTTTATTTATTTACCAGAAGCCCTAGCTCATCTTCCGGACCCACAGTTGTAGATTTTATCTTCTTTGTCATGATCATCTTTTGGCGATGGATTCTCTGGGTTTAGAATATGTACCCATGCTACAAATTGCTTTTGCTGATATTTGCTTCATCTGTTGTGGAAAATACTTCAAACACTACTTTCTTAAATATGATATTACACGTTTAACTAAATTTACCAACAGTATTGGTGGATTGGGTTCAGATGGAAACAGAATTCAAGAATCATAGCGTCATCTTCTAAGTCTGTAAAATAAAACCATAATGAGTAAAGTTAGATTTGTAAGGAATGATGTAGGGTGCGTTTGCGAAACGGGCTAAACTGGCCCAAAATCTCGTGTTTTCACGATTTCTGCATTCTCACACACGTTGGACAAAGTTACGACGCAAGATCCTCTTTACATTATCTCTGTTGCATCTGACGCTTATGTTCCCAGAGCATTGGCTAGCTGTCCATGACAAGTCCACTGGAAGTTGATTGCCAACTGATGAGGGACGATTGTTGAAATGTATTTGTGAGACTGGCTATTTTTGAAGATTATCCTAATATTTCGGAATTAAAAAGAGTAATAATTGAATAACGGCGAGCGCGGCTTAACTGGGCGTCTTCAGATCGTGTTGGGGTAAGAATGGTTTTACGTAAATAGCGAGATTTTGTATCAAGGAATCATCTTTATCAAGTACATGCCCATTGGCGTATGTGTATTGATTATTCAAGATTTATGTTGATTTATCATGGTTGGTTTTTTCTCGCAGGTTAGAGCTCGCGGCCCAGCAATCTTGGATGAATACCACAGCCACAATTTAAATGGAGAATACCAATCCTTCGCTGTCTACTGCCTGGTGTGTCATTTCGTCGACTTGGACTTGGCTACTCAGGTGTGTGCGATGCGTACGTGAGCCCGTCTGTTCGATATTCTTACGTGTTTGTGTGTATCCAGTTTGTCTGTTTTAAAGTGTTTATATTCACATATATCAGCAAATAAATCCATTAACTCTCAATAGTTTCTCCGGTCTATTGTTCTCGTTCTTAAGATATATTTCCGGCGAAAATGTTTGGGACTAGCATATCCTCTTTCGCCATTTTAGCTAATCCAAATTGATTTGCATCAGTACAGCATCCTGTTCTACATGATATGCATGCAGACAAAGTGGCATTTTTAATATATCTTGACTCTAAACATTTGCTACGCTGATTTAAACTTTAGACTAATTCATGGTGTTCTGTTTACCACTGTAACTTTTACTCGAGGTGATTTGTTGTGACAGAGGCTCTGGATCCGAGAACTTATCCGAGTTCTTGCTTGTTAATATTTTGATGATGTTTTAATTTCAGGGTGGAATTATATGTATTCCAGCTCTTGTAGACTGGTACATTATTGGCGCTTTTTCATCACATTTCGTTGCTTTGCTGGAGATATATCTTAGTGTCGTTTGTGTATGAGTAAGGACTGCTCGCTAGGCGTTGGTGGCGCACATCCTATGGTTTTAAAACACCGCCATCATTTATTAACTGTATATATCTATTGTGATCCATCTGATGATGATATTCCAGCGGTGTGCCCGGACAATTTGAAACCGTTAATGTTATAATTTTATAATTTTCTCAAAGATGAGTAGGTAGTATTTTGCAAAATGTAAATCATGATAAAAAACCAAAAGATGTTTCACATTTTGAATATGGATAAAAATACCACCGGCTTGTTTTGTGGTAGGAATTACTACAGCTTTATTGCAAATAGAAGCGTTTCCTAATGACCTTGAAGCTGTTAACAGTCGTCGAAGCGTAGTAGAAGTATGTGAATTACGAAGGCTCAGATGGTATTCTCTAAAACTACCATTTGTCAAGAACTATTCTAATATTGTGTCTATCTTTTTTAGGTATTGACCGTTTCAGTGGCGACATTCAACTGATGATTGGCAGACCAGCACCCCTTTTCTTCAAGATCACATGGTGTTGTTACATTACACCAGCTATGTCTAGTTGGTATCTACCGTCTTTCATGGAATCGCCTCTTTATGACACCAGGAATATATACGAGCAACAAATCCATTTCCATAACATAAGAAATAGATGCTATATATAGTTAGTGTACCATATTTTAAGATTCCAAGTACAAAGTTATTTTAGCCATCACTATAAAATACCAAGCGCGTTCGCGAATAGGAAAGCTTTTCCTGCTAAAACGATGGCACCATCATTAACGCACGCAAAGGCAAGTCAACTGTCCACCTGAAACAATTACATGTCCGTCACAAAGCGTTGGGAAGATTTACTGAGGTCTCCCTACAAAATGAGACGGATGCTGAACTATTACACACAGCGAAATACACGTAACTCTTCGTCTCGACTGAGCTTTAGAGCCTTTGTTACGTTGAAGGCGCAAATATAATGTTATCAAGTTAGTCATTTTAATGACTAAATTCAGTTTATAGATTTTTAAAGAAACATTATGAAACCCTCAAAAGTAGGAAATCCAGAGTCTTTTATGAAAACAGCTTTTCAAGTATATCTCAGTACGTTTATACAGATTTCAGCTTGACTAAATAAACTATATGCTAATAAAACGTATTTCATTTTCCAGATGACTATTGTTTTCACCTTCGCTCCAGTATAAGTTGCCAACATATGGAGAATATGTGTATCCTTATTACTCGACTGTAATAGGGATGGATAATCGCTTCCCTCCCCTGATGCCTGTGATAATAATGATGTTCCTCGCTATTTACCGTAGGAAAGGAGGTGTTTTCCCGGTAATTCTGTTTTAAAGCTGTCAACGTTGTCAATAAAAATGAAAATATACAACATAAAAATCCATAAGGTACATATTTCTGGAAGTTTATTTATAAATTGGTAGACATGTATTGGCATTATTTCACTCAGACTTGTGTACATTTGAACACTGGCGTTAAACAACAAACAATTATTAACATTGGTCTTCAGCAAACTCCATGCATTACGTACATGTAAGATGCGGTTAACGGGATCAGGTGGTCAGGCTCGCTGGATCATTGGTTGTACATGTCTTCTCATTACCTCTCTAGATCTGCGGTTGCCCAGTAAACATTTGAATGGTAATACATACAGTAACCTAGGGTTATAACGAACTCAGAGGGAAAACTAATTTATTTAGTTACAACCATTAGTTCATTGTAAGCATTTCGGAGCTAAAGTATGCTACAAGTAGCCGGAGATAAAACATTTCTTTATATCAGCCAGGTAGGTGATAAGCGTGGTCGTTATAGGCGTAGTAATCTGTCATTCCGTCGTTACTCCTTCTGGAAATAAAATGTGTCATTTGTTTATGTCAAGTTGGACTTAAGAGACAATTTGTCTTTCATCAATGCGCACAATTCAAGATCGGTTTAAGAATTCAGCAAATACACCTCGTCATTGTTTCCATCTGGAAGTAATACCTTACTTCAGCACATGCCCATCGACTCTTGGTTAAATAAGTCTATGACAGTCAAGACTCATAGAGATTCGTAACAGGTCCATGAACATTTTTCCTACAGTTCGCGACAGTGTCTCTAGATGTGCATGCAATACTGTAAATACGATTAGTCAGTAGCTAGTCGACTGTGTCATGCTGTGCGAACAGATTTGTGTAAGGCTTCTAGGTTTTAATGTTCCCAGTGAAAGGGCTTTGAGAGCAATGTTTCTGTGCGAAGTGTTTATGGTATTGATTTTATTTCAGAGAGGATCAAGATGTCCCTGAAACCTGATGACACATGGGGCCATCTGAACCATCTTACCGCAGAGTACATCAAAGGAAACACAGAAGACCTTCCACTCTCAAAAGTGTCTTCTAAATCGTCGATTTCCTGGAAAGGGTAGGATAATCCCAGTTAGGTGACCTTTAGGCAAGTATAAAGTAGGCACCCAGTTTCAGCCCAAGTTCACTTTTTGTCCGCATCGGAGTATTTGGCTCAGACTGGCAAAGTCTACCATCAGTCCATAATACTTAGAACGCCATTGGCCTATAATTTATACATATAGAGAAGTTAAAGGTCACATGCAACGCAAAACAACACAACTTTGCTGCAGATTCTGATACCTTTCAGTATGGACTTACAGAAACAATAATCAAAAATCAATTTCAACTTCTAAAGTTGAAAAATAACGCGATGAAAACCCCCGAATCGGAGTTCAAACGTGATTCACCAATTCCCCACCGCAGCGCTGGGGTGAAAAGTGGTTTCAACAGCTATGCTGCGCTGCGCTCATAACGCATGCACAGTGAATACGCCATAAACAAAGAACCGGCTGAGCGTATCGGCAAATGAACTAGCCAGTGAAAGGAGACTTCGTTACACTTGAGTGCTCGCCAACCCGCTCTGACTGGTTCGTTCGGTATCCCGGGTGCTTCGTTTCGAGCGTAGTAAACCCAAATTACAAATTATTGCACTTTGTTTTGCGATTGTACGCTTATAATTGTGTTTTCTATCTGTTTTTTCACTAATCAGCAATGCATATTATATATCATGAATACGTGATAATTGTGTTTTAATTATGTTTGTATTTTGGTTGCATGTGACCTATAAGATATATTTATATAACGGAATATACATCAATAACCATGACAACTGTCAGAAACATATCCCGTCGTTGTGTTAGTGCATGCTTTATGAGGATCTCATATAATGCAGAATGAAATACGACAATTATTGTTCAGTATTTTTAGTCTTCATTAAAAAAGTACACTTTACACAAGTGAGGATAAAGATTCGTTCTTGAACTGGCTTCAACATAAAATGGTAACAAAAAAATACATCAAGGTGGTATTTATCTCTTTCCGTATAAAAATCAAACATACATTTGACAGATTCCCGCCTTCTCTTTGAATTCATGGTAATCTATCTAATCTCAATAAGGAAATCGTGTGAGAACTTGCCACCAGGACACTTCGAATTTTTGCACGTGTTTTTAAAGCAAATGGTGCTGTCTGTTAAATATAGTAGACACTGGAGAAGACACCACTTTGTTCAATCTATAAAGCACAAGACCTCGATGATTTAATCAACTTGTTAATTTACACGGTGTCGAGTTACACTTACAACCACGATCATAGAGTAGCAACTCTTTGTTACAGGTACATTTTAATATTGAATTTGTTATCTTAAGTAATTTCTTACTACTATTCATTAAACTGAGCATATTTGTATCATATTAACACTCAGATACTTCTTACAAGCATAACCTGTTATGTGTGTTATATTAACACCTGAGATAGTTCTTACACGTATATAAATGAATCGTTTCAAAGCTTCATTTTTCTGAATCCCTATATTTTGGATCATAATTGGGCTGATATCATTTGGAAAAACATATTACGTTTCCTAATTGCTTGTATGTTTTTAAAGAATCGCCATGGAATTTTCATATCTTGTCAAGCAAACCTTGTTAACATGCACAAGGAATGAAAATCGTTCTTGGTAGACACCAAAATAGTTATGACATCTGCAACCCGATAATCCGATTAACGCAATAACCAAACGATTGCTGGCTATAACAAATCTTGTTTACTATGTAAACTCATAAACTGTTGATTCATTAATCCGGTGCTTCACTCTCGTATCCGGACGTTAATTAGCGGGTACGGATTAGCTAATTACACTTGGTTTTGCTTCATTAATCCGGCGATACATCAAATTGGTTCGGATGATCCCCTTACCTCGTGAACACCATGGATTCGCGCTGATCTTCATCGGCAAACTTAAATGGTAATTGATAAGTGAGATGACGCTTCTGAGTTGAACATGTCGTTAGTTTGTGATTTTAATCAATAAATAGGTCTCACTTGTGTAAACGCTGAGATCTTTGGACAAACAGATGCGATCACGTGATCTTACTTTGTGACAACGCTGCCAGTCACAATTGTGCCAATGTCAAACTGACCAACGTAAAAGTTCATTTCCTGCCTCCCAACATCACTGCCATTGGCGATTTCTTTAAACCGGAGTGAGTTTCTGAGTTTTGACTGTTATACGGCTGTAATAAAGTCATTTGATACATGTACATGTATACGTTCTTATGTTCTTGTCTCGGTATGTCAAAGGAAGTAACTCTACTGTAGTGAATTGTACACAATGGTTCGTTTCAGTAGTCCGTACGTTTCACTATCTGAACGTTTCGGATTAACGCGGCCTGACTATAATGCAAACCATAAAGGCAAATAAAATTTTATCATGCCCTATTTTGCATACGATATGTCAATATTGTTTACAATGTTCTCTAGCGTGTCCCATATGAACGTTTGATGCAAGTATGTGTTAACAAGTTATTATAGCTAAAGCACACGGTTAATTATGGTTGTTTGTTCGCATAGTGATGGTGAGTGTTTCATTTAACTATATCACAGCGTGGCACACTTTAAAAGAGCTTCACACCGTATTTATGTGGGGAATCGAACCCGGACAGCAGTGTGACGGACAATGTACCGTACACATTTACGTACCGTACACTAGTTATCTTCCGGGCTCGGATGACCCAGTCTTTCAAAGTGCTTAATGTCCATGGCAGAGTTACGTCCCTTGGGCATACCAGAAAAACCTATGATCGTGGGTTCGGATCCTCGTCAGTCCTGATTATGTGTCTAGGTATATCTGCGCCATACCCATGTTTGTGGGTTTCGGTAATCTGGTGAACCTCTAACACCTATCACTCAAGCATTCCTTCCAGGTGAAGTCGACACGCCGTGTTAGTGTTCAACGCTGGAAGAGTGTTCACTATATATCTCCAAATTATTGAGATTTTACAGCAGCTTCGGCTTCTAAATTCGCTCCTCATGAAAGATGTCTTCTGTAAACGGACGATGATTTCTTTTAACAGAATATACCGCAGCATTGCATGAGTTCTATTTTGGCAACAGACACGCAGACAACAAACCCCTCCTACACCACGAACATTGTAGGCATGTCATGTCAGACCGGTAACCGACCTTGTGAGCCATGGTGATGCTAAACGTTAGTGAAAGTGATACAATCCTTTTCAGTAAACTGCTGAAGGCAAAGTCTGTTGTACGATTCCCGCTCTACTTTGATCATGTGTTGATACCTTAGCCGAAACATGTAGATTTTGTAATAACTGTAATAATTGAAGTGAGTGAGTATTACACCACACATATTCCAGCTATATTGCGTCGGTCTGGACAATGCTGCGATCAACAGCAATCTTTTGACATGTGTCAACCAAGTCAGCGAGCCTGACCACCCGATCCCGTTAGTCGCCTCTGACGACAAGCATGGGTTGCTGAAGATCAATTCTAACCCGGACATTCACGGATTGTAAAAATAAAAGGAAGAAATTGATTGTTAACTTAAAGTTGCCTATTAGAAATTTAACTCACTCACTCACTCACGTATTGAAATCGAAGATGCCATAAGTTCCAAATGCACTGGTGTGACGTTCTATACAGGCCAGTATGAAGTATGGATAACACGCAGAGATCTCGTTGGTTGTTACATTAAATCCATTAATATGTACTCCATGTTTCATACACCGTGTTAAGAAAAAAGAGTAGTTACTGAAAATTTATAATTAATTCATTAATGCAATCCGGGCTCACATGGCTGATCACATGGTCTATCGACGGTAACAATCACAATTTCATTTTTATGACATTTCTACTTAATCTTAATATCTAGATCTCGTCATCTGTCATCAGAAGCTGGCGTTGTTGAAATAACTGATTGCAGGTGATTGTTTTAGAAATCCTTTGGAACCCTCAAGTTTACCTATCGGAAAGGATTACCTTAGATGCCAAGATAGACATAATGTGGAATATTAGGGGCACTTGTCATATGTATCCCCGACAAACGGTTTTCCTTATCGACCACAGAGTGCAAGTGAAGGCCTAACTTGAATGTTTTTGGCTGGAGTGAATGGTTAGTTCGATTGTTGTTTAACGCTGCACTCATTAGTATTCAGTAGAAGCGACAACACCCTTTCCACATTCATAAAAAATCTCTGCCAAAGCAATCTAACCTGGACCAGACAATACAATGTTCAACATAGAGAGCATCAATCTAAGCAATTTGTATACGATAACATGTGTCACACAAGTCGGCCAGATTGACCACCTGACCCCGTTAGTCGCCCATTACCACACACATGGCGATCAGGTCTAACCCGGAGCGTTACGGGTAGGTTGGAATGAAAACATGGGTCGGGAAAATTCTGTACAAGGACTATTTTTGAAGAGGTGCCTCAACAATGAACACAAACTGGCACGGACCTTCTGTTGACATCCACTAATTTAGAAGATAAAGCTACTCTGTTTTCAATTTAGCGGTCCTTTATCGTTGTTTTAAGACCGCTAAATGTAATTTAAAAACCGAACGCCTGATACACCTTATTTCCTAGCATGATTTGTGGTGTATGACACACAGTCGAACACACGCATGCAAATATGTATTACCATGCACATTCCACTGCTTACTGACCCGTTTACTGATGTTAAGTACCAAGGCATGTGACGTATTACTATACAGTATTGGTTGGACCAACCTGCTGTGGTCATGTGACAAAGTGTAACTGAAGCGTACCAGTACACAGGTAGATACTGGCGTGGTGAGGTGAGGCGTGGCATTCAGTGCTGGAGGTGGATTCGTGCAGTATTCGGTCGCATCTGGTAGGTCTGCTTTCTGTTGCTTCTGTTACACATTTTTAGGAAATGTTATCCTGGGTAATAATGATCGGTATCGGTATCGGTATCGCCTAATTTTTAAAACAGGTAAACAGAAGCACTTAGACGACCCAAACATAGTCAGGGTTGAGTGACTTTGCTTGTTAGACGAAGTAGGCATGTGGACCAGTCCATTTCAAACTTAACAGGGATGTTACCACAAAATAAGAACAAAGACAACATAAATATATTTCATCGTACATTTTTATTATTTATTATTTTACTGTACTTATTTGCATATATATCTCACACATATATAACATTCACAAATATATAGAAATATAAGTAAAAATATATAATATTCTAGCTAGTTGCACAAACATCTGCAACTTATCACCACACACACATATATACAAATAATATATATTTCATTATTCAAAAATATACATAAATATATTTTATCATATATTGACTTGTATTATAGTTGCAGCTTATTCATCTTATCACCACTTTTCACATGTAAATATCATATCACCACATCATATCAGTCATACTCTCCTAGAAGGTGGGAGACTATCTGTATAGCGCTTTGAGCGTGCCCCTCAGTGCTGCGGAATTCAGCGCATTAAAAATGCCCTTATTATCATTAATAAAGGAAATTTAAAGTAAATTCAGGGTTTTAAGACCGCCTCCGTGGTGTAGTGGTTAGAGCGTCCGCCCGGAGAGCGGAAGGTCGCGGAATCAATACCCGGTCGCGTCATACCAAAGTGTTAGAATATGGTACTTGTTGGTCCCTGCCTGGCGCTCGGCATTAATGGGTACAACAAGGACCGGTCGGAGTCAGTATACTGTGCCTGACTGCGATATTCGTGCTTAACTGTCGCATGGTATGTCAGTGAGCTAGCACTATAAAAAACAGCTTAGGTTTTGGCTAGTACAAGCAGCCACACATACACACCCATGCACGTCGTAATATGAGCGAAATATTCGTAAGTACGACGTTAATTACGCTAAATGAAATGCGGACAAATATTTCTTTAGTCCTACTTTGTTACTGGTCGTAGTCATTCAAAATCTGCTTGAGCTTAAAGAACTAATAAACTTTTGTTTTTTGTACTGTTTTAACCATTACATATGAAAGACGTGTGGTTAGTCTTAAGCGGAACACCAAATTCGTTCCTAAAACACATGTGGTTAATTAATACCGAGCGATTAAAAGTTGCCAAAAGTCGCCTGCTTCACTCTCGCCCGCCAACCCACAGGGAAGTTACGTAACTCTTTCGCCAGAACACTGCAGCGAACCGGAAGTGACGTCATGTGAGGAACGATTTTCAGTTAGTTGTACATAAAGTGTGTAACAAGCTCGTCATTTTGCTGATTTCTTGACGTCAACGAAGACATGCCGAATCGTTGCGTTGCCGTCAATTGCTCCTAGGGGTCGGGTGATGGTGTCACCATGCACTGATTTCCACCGGACCCCAGTTCGTGCTAAATGGGTTATGTTTGTGAGTGCGAAGCGAGTGTTGTGAAAGCCTGGAGCAATATCTTACTTGTGTTCAGATCGCTTCACGAAAGTTACAAAACTCAAAACTACGTACTAGTTGTAGTAAAATATGTATATGATTGATGGCCAAAAAGATTTTCCATGACACAACTTGTAACATAACGATTGTTTCCTCGGAAGCGGGGTTGTGGTCGAAGCGACAATAGATATTGTAAGTAGTATTATATTGACACCCACGAGAGAAATTGTTATGTTATAAGCTATGTCATGCAAAATCCTATTGGCCATCAATCCAATACACATATTTTACTACCAGTAGAAAGTTGTTTTGATTTTGTAACTCGGTGAAAACAAATCTAAGTAGCATTTATTCTCAGACTGGCGGATGTTCGCGACAGGACGACGCCATTTTTTAAAATCGTGAAGTCACAGGCTAAAGTCTGTTAGAATTAATGAGATTATGCTTTGTTTTCATCAATTTAGATAATCAAAACTACTTTCTACTCGTAGTGATATGCCATTCATCTGCAGCTGTTCCAAGCGATGAATTTTAACTCACGAAGTCTTGGGGGAAAATTAAACACAGTCATTTGTTGTGTTATAGTCGTTGAAGGAGAATACAAAAAATCGCAATAACTGACTTGGTTAAAGATAAAGTTATCAGAAATATGTACCTCAATTTTTAATACAAAAGTGTTATTATTTATATTTTAAACGCGAAAACAGTTTCTGTTATCTGAGTTTCGGCAATTATGCATATTTCGCTAGCAAGTCCGTGACATTTTATACTAGTGACGTCATATGTGACTAAGGTTGGCTATAATGCGTATAACCAAGCGCTACAGTAATGTAGACCGCTGTTGTTGTTTGTTTTAATTGTTTGTCGTACTTGTAATTGGTAAATGGAGTATTGTGCAGTGTGTGTTTGCATGGTGTCATCGAACAAGGGAAATAAGCATCAGGGACGAGGTAAATAGTTTGGGCGGCAGTTTTCGATCGACATAGACGTTACCGTATACCGATGATTTGGTACAATACTACTCCATATTCATTTCATAATATTCAATTAAACATCATTACATGTTACAACTTACTGTCAGTCGTAAATTTCAATATTGAATAATGCAAGTGATAAAATATATATGGCATAGCTTTGGTGAGGATACTCTAGAACTATATATTCGGTATATTATGGATGGTTGCTGAGATGTAGGACTGGACGACTTATATATCAAATACATGTACTCCAAGACCCACACTGTAAATGTTTTTATCGAAATTCTCATCTGGAAAAATTAATGCTTGACATAACTTTCTCAATTGCTTCAGTGATGGCGGGTTTCATGCAAAGACACATTGGCTGTTTTATAGGCATATGGCCCTTCACTGAATAACTGTCTATCTGTCTCATCTCTAAGGTTCAGCAGTTAACACAAGCGACAAACCCGTTCCATAATCCTTTAGATAACTGCTTGACTGCACGCTTTCAACCACTCAGGAATGAATCACAAAGAAATTACTCACTCACTCACTGAGGAAATTCGAGGTCACCCCGCCCAACCATGTCGGACGCTCAACAAATCGTTTACCATAAAATATTTTCACATTTGGTTTAATTCAGAGCCGTTTGTCATCCCCGGGGTGACGCTTGAAAATAGCACAATGTTACATGATAGTTTCTTTAACAACCTTTTCTGTGATTGATCATAAAATGTCAGATTTCACATCCTGTAGGGTACAGAGATTTCAGGACCATATGACTTATTTATGTGTTGTACATGTATCCCCATTTCGAGTTATTTGCTCATTCATCGTTCTTATTTTGCCCCAAACGGACTGCAGTACATGAGGCCGCCTCCGTGGTGCAGTGGTTAGAGCGTCCGCCCGGAGAGCGGAAGGTCGCAGGTTCGATCCCCGGTCGCGTCATACTAAAAGACGTTAAAATATGGTACTTGTTGGTCCCTGTCTGGCGCTGGGCATTAGTACAACAAGGACTGGTCTGCTCGGAGTCAACACAATGTGTCTGAGTGGGGTGTTCATGCTTCACTGCGGCATGGTATCTCAGTGGGCTAGCACTATAAAACTAGCTTAAGTCTGGGCTAGAACAAGCAGCCGCACATACACATACACGCGCATGCACGTCGTCATATGAGCGAAATATTCTCAAGCACGACGTTAAACCCAATTTCACCTCACCTCACCTCACTGCAGTACATGAAGGAGATACGGTAACTGTAGATATACTGAGATTGAACGTTTTTTGGCATGATTCTTAGTTTTTATTGTTAATATGAAGCAATTTTGGTGCATTATCTTTAAACAATGTCTGTCTATAGACACGATCACGCACTAACAACTACACTACCACAATGACAGGTGTGGATACAGGGTTTTGGAGAAGGGGTTGGGGTGGACATAAATCATGAAGTCCAAAGGTTGGGGTGAAATGCTTCTCAGGGAAAATATTTCGGGCGTGAGGGATCCGCTCCTGAATGGACATGTACACGATCACGCACTAACAAATACACCACTACGGTGGACATATACACGATCACGCACTAACAACTACACTACTACAGTTGGCATATACACGATCACGCACTAACAACTACACTACTACAGTGGGCCTTTACACGATCACGCAGTACCTACTACACTACTACAGTGGGCATATACACGATCACGCACTAACAACTGCACTACTACAGTGGGCATATACACGATCACACACTAACAACTACACTACTACAGCGGGCATACACACGATCACGCACTAACAACTACACTACTACAGTGGGCATATACACGATCACGCACTAACAACTACACTACAGTGGGCATATACACGACAACGCAGTAACAACTACACTACAGTGGGCATGTACACGATAACGCAGTAACAAGTCCTACAATTACTTGTCTCTAAATATTTTCTGCAGAAACCCAAAAATGTGAGAGGGTTTGTTTGAACAACATATGCATTATGGTCCCTGTTTAAAATGGCTACGACACGCCAGTTTGAAAATGTGTTTGAATATGTGTAAACTGAAAAAGAGGAAAGAATCGGAATAAACCCATTTTGTCCCAGCCAGCTGTCATCCAGTGTCTGGCTACCCTGCATGAAAGTTTGTAGTCATTCCCACTGACATTTCATCAAATAACATAATCAGTATATGTAAACATCATTACATAAATTGTTTGATCAAAGAGCTTGGTTTACGTGACTTATCAAATAATGCCACATATAAGGCCAGTTTGTTAAATGAGGAAGAAATCTGCCTAAACCATTTAAGGTGTACCATGTTATCAACATTTGGCTTGACATTCAACCTGAAGACATGTCCATTCCTCTTTTGTACTGGATTCCAAAACAACTTAAAAATCCGTACAAGGAGAGATTTACTGCTGGTTCCGGCAAATGTACCACCCTGTCTCAGAGATTAACCATAATCCTTTATACTATCAAACAAGGACTTTCTCGATATTCACACACACATTTCGAGACAAGCGGAAATAATACCAAGTAGATTCTCAAAAACGCAGAGGATTTGCTTACATTTTCAGAATCTCAGAAACGTTCTGTCAAAACACTTTTTCAATATTGTATACCATTAACCCACATAACAAACTTAAGGAAACACTTCATTCCTTGATTCATGGGGCTTTTATAAACAAACGTGGTGAACAAAGATATACTACATATCTATCTTCAGAGGTTCAGGACAGTTTGTCAAAAATGAAAGCAAATGTCATTTCAAATTCAACGAGAAAAGATGTGAAATGCTCGACTTGCTCATTGATAACATCTTTGTGAAGTTTAGGGGTAAAACATTTCGCCAAGAAGTAGGCATCCCCATGGGCAACAACTGTGCTCCCCACCTTGCGGATGTTTTTTTTCTGCATACAATCGAGCCTGCTCTTTTTATCCGGATTTCGTCATGAATAGCGTCACGACACCACTGCTCAGAAGTTGTTTGGTCAAGGTTACAACATTCAAGGTCTCAATAAAGCTTTCAATAAATTTTATGGAAGACATGTGGAGGAAATTTGATGTATCAGTTACCAAAATAATGTCCCATGAAATTCCCTATTTTGACTTATACCATACGTTCCCGAATTATTTCAGGTGAACAAATAACTAGACTTAGCATATGTTTATGACGGGTGACCCCGGTGGGGCAGGATGCGCTCACCTTTTTGCGAATATTTCATAGTGATTCATAAACACACGCTCTGTCATCGTATGGTGACAAACGGTGGATTGTCTGGTCCTGACTCGATTATACAGCTGCAATACTGCTGCAATAAATATCTGCTCACGATATAGTCACAATTGTGCAATCGATTCTGCTTTTGGCTGAGATTTGTAATGAATATGGACAGGGTTTTCGCTTCAATGGTGTTGTTAAAACTTCACTCAGCAAGATTGAACCGATTTCATGACGGTCACGTTTTACTGGCAATGCGTTGCTGAATTGAAAATGAATTTGTTGATGCTGACACCGTGTTGGTGATGAGTAAGTAAGAGAGAGAGAGAGAGAGAGAGAGAGAGAGAGAGAGAGAGAGAGAGAGAGAGAGAGAGAGAGAGAGAGAGAGAGAGAGAGAGAGATACCAACAGAGAGAGAGAGAGAGAGAGCAACATCAGAGAGAGAGAGAGAGAGAGAGAGAGAGAGAGAGAGAGAGAGAGAGAGAGAGAGAGAGAGAGAGAGAGAGAGAGAGAGGCGTTTAATATGTACTTGATTGTGACATAGTACTTTTTGCATAAAATTCAAAAGCTCTTACTTCTCTGTGTCATATTGTTTCGTCAAACGTTATCATAGTATTGCGCGGAAATCTGAAATGGAATATTGATGTTATGTAATAAATGGTGTCTTTTAAATATATTTCAGCAGAGGTTATCAGTATTTAGATGTGTGCTGTATTGCATGCAATTCTTAGCATTCTGCCAATGAGCTACTTAATGGGAGGTTGACTAGCCTTGTGGTTAAAGCGTTTGCACGTCACACCGAAGACCCGGGTTCGATTCCCACATGGGTACAATGTGTGAAGCCCATTGTGATATTGTTAGAGTATTGCTAAAACCGACGTAAAACCATACTCACTCATTATACACTACTTTAGATGCTAACATTGCCACACAACTCCACAATCTCACAAGGAAACTCTGTGTGTCGAGACAAATCAACAATTTGACGAAAAGATTTGAATGAAAATGCCCAGACGTTTACCCTTTCGGTGAATTCAGGATAAATGTGACAAATTATATGTTGGCTGTTTCTTACAAAGAGAGTGGATTTCATTCAAAGCTGTAACCTGAAACGTATTCCGTACAAAGGTAGTACAGTCATTGTGAGCTGGTCCATGGCGATACACCTTGACAAAACACATTTTTAACATGGTTAAACAGAATTGCTTTCCCACAGAGAACGTGGATTATCTATTTTTGTTCCTGACGTGTTTTGTGTAGAGTAGACAGACAGATTTTTCAACGTTGTTTAAAGCATTATATCTATATGAAAGCATACTTTGCGCTCCGACATTTTGTCATGCTGAGCTGCACCCAAACATGAAAAATACTTTTGGTGCAAAATTAAATAACATAAATGACTCATTTATAATAACATGTAACTCAAGTGAGTGAGTGAGTGAGTTTAGTTTTACGCCGCACTCAGTAATATCCCAGCTATATGGCGGTGGTCTGGAAATAATCGAGTCTGGACCAGACAATCCAGTGATCAACAGCATGAGCATCGATTTGCGAAATTGGGAACCGATGACATGTGTCAACCAAGTCAGCGAAACTGACCACCCGATCCCTTTAGTCGCCTTTTACAACAAGCATAGCCGCCTTTTATGGCAAGCACATGGGTTGCTGAAGACCTATTCTACCCCGGATCTTCACGGGTCATGTAACTCAAGAAAGGAAGAGCACAAATACGAAAGTAAACTCTGTCAAAAAAGAAACGCAACCCCTGTCCTCAGATATGAAAAATTCGTTTGAATGAAGTTATTGCTTCCAAACTAAATTTTATTCGAATGTATTGAAATGATACACGTAATTAATGAAGATTACCATCCAAACAACTGCATTTGTACGCATAAGTGTATTTTATTGCTTATTCCGTCACAACGCATGAAATGACCCTCATGGTGACTTCGCACAAAAAAAACACATGCAAATCATGAAAATGGCAGTTAATGTAGGGGTGTATAAAAGCCCATGTGCTTCCGTATTATATTCATTCATTTGTCGCCGAAAAGCTGTGTTAAAATGCCACGATTGAGTGCTGCCGACCGAAATATCGCCATTGGTCGTGTTCAAGCCGGAGAAAGTTTTGGAACTGTTGCACGGCACCTAAATGTTCACAAAACAACGATATCCCGACTTTGGAGCCGCTACAACAACTTCAATTTGACCAACGATCGTCCGAGAAGTGGAAGGCCAAGAATCACGACCCCCTTCAAGATCGGTACATCCGGGTCCATCACCTGCGTAATCGGCATGCCCTACCAACCGTGACTGCCACACAAATACCAGGTTTGAGGAGAGTGTCAGCTCAAACGATTAGGAACCGTCTGAAAGAAGCGGGTTTACGTGCCTGTAGACCAGTTGTTGACCTGTACTACGCCCCCTACATCGACGCCGACGACTCAGGTGGTGCAACAACGTAAGGATACGGACTTTACAAAACTGGAGGCGAATCTGGTTTTCTGATGAATCACGTTTTCTTTGCAACGTCACGACGGAAGACAGCGTCTGTATAGGAGACGTCAGAAACGTTTTGCGCCCATCTGCGTCCGACAGGTGGACAGATTTGGCGGAGAAAGCGTCATGGTTTGGGGAACCATCTCATACAACCAGAAATCAGACTTGGTGATCGTTCCAGGAACCTGACAGCCCAACGTTACATCAACCACGTGTTAGAGCTTCACCTTCTCCCGATTATTGACCAACAGACACAGATTTTTCAACGGGACAACGCCCGGCCTCATACTGCACGTGCAACAATGAACTTTCTGCAGAATTCCAACGTCAATGTCTTGCCATGACCCTCTAAATCACCAGACCTCAACCCTATTGAACACCTGTGGGATACTCTGATCGACGCGTACGTCAACGTCAGCCGCCGCCACAGACGCTGCAACAGCTCGCCGTTGCACTGCAGGAGGAGTGGAGAGCCATTCCCCAGGAAAGAATCCGGCGTCTTATCCGTTCTTGTCCAAGGAGATGCCGTGCAGTGATTGCAGCGCGTGGTGCTCATACGAGATACTGAGAAAGACGCCCCCCTGGTGACAAACTGGTGTCTGTGAGATGACTTTTGAAATGACAATTTTAAACATGCCCATCTGGGTTATTATTCTGCCAAATTTCAGACTTCTGTCTTAAATAATAAAAATGCCGTGTCGTCCTAAAACTTCAGATCAAAATCTCTAAAATACAGGGGTTGCGTTTCTTTTTTGACAGAGTTTATATATTGTATGTATTCTACACATGGTTCAGATTTGTTATTTTTAATTACTGATGAGGGTAGAAAAACCTTTATTGTCCTTTATGTAACGTTGGAATAGAAAATGATATTCATTTTACACTGTTATCAGGAATTAAGGCAGAAATATATACCAGACCATTTACTAGCAAAACAACCTCTGTATGCATTTATATCCATATACCCCCCCAAACCCCCAAAAAACAACAACAACAAAAAACAACAAAAAAAACCCCCAAAAACAAACAAACAAAACCCCCCAAACCAAACAAAAAAAAACCCCAAAAAAAGAAAAAAAAGAAGAAAAAAACAAATTCGACTAACTTAGAACGCTATTAAAAAAATCTCGCCCATGGGCCAAAAATATGTTGGCGAGATTGTTTAATATCGTTCTAAGTTAGTCGAATTAAGTCAAAATGAGTTGAAATTTGTGTCATGATGCTTATAAACATACACTCATTCATTTACAACCTCCAAAACATGAATTCTGATCGAAATTAAACATTCTCGCCCATGGGCCACTGTTCGCCCATAGGCCGGCGAGCGAGTTTAAATTTAAGTTTCCGAAATTATTTATTTTCATTTTTTTATCCTTGGCATAATTTCATACCAACTGCATGTTTAATTTGGTCAAATCCTTTGTGAGAAAGTGCCAACAGTGCGGAGAGTTTCTGGACTTTTGTGAGTCCAGAATTAAATTGTGACGTATTTAATCCATTTTAATATTTACATACATTTTTATCAATATTGTTATAGTGAGAAAAAATATATACAGTGTAAATGACAAAAAATACCTTTTCACAGATGCGATTTATATATAAAATTATTTTGTCCAGGAATAAACTTATAAGTTGAAATGCATTGTTTGCTTTACATACAGAAACTTGGCAGAGTCCATTTCACATGAGAGGGTGGACATCATCTAAACTGTTTATTTGAGATCCCCCATTACCCTACACTTTTTGACGCCCAAAGGTGTAGGTGAATTGAGAGTGTAACAGACACAGCGTTTTGCAATATAGTTGTATATAGTTGTATACACAAAGACGTGAACCATTAGGTCCCTATTTTTGTACACAATTGTATGAGTTATCTGACTAATCATAGCTGCACATGTTATTAATTATACTTTGAAAGGAAATAATAACAACGCATTAATGATTGCCGGTGTAAAATACTGAGTGTTGTAAAACTGTAAACATGCACACACTTGGTATGACCTCTTTTTGATTCGGAATCCAGACATTATCCCATACGGACAAGCAATACCAGCAGTAAAAAAGAGGTAAAAAGAACATCATCATCTCGTGATTGCTGGAGGAACTACAGTGAAAGGTCCAAGGTCCTCGGGTACTGACAAAGTACCTCTTGCTCATCCCTAATTGTCAGTGCCGGAGAACGAGAGTATACAGCCATTCCAGGTGCAGGTACGTCAATCCAGCCAGAACACAGTCGACGCTAATTACCCGGCGTTATCCAAACATTGTGTACCTTCAAAGTACCGTTTAATTTATGGAGCATAACTACCTTGGACACTTTGTAGTTCGTTAGTTAGATCATGTCATAGTGTACATGTCTTCTTCAGGATGCGTTCCAGTCGAGAATGTGAGGTAGAAGTTGCTATGTCAGATTTGATGGAGTCTGGGGACTCTGAGCATGGTGAAATGGAACGGAAAGAGAGAGAGAACAATGGGCTTCCGAGATAGAATACCTGCTGTCCATGATTGGTTTCTGCGTAGCCCTTGGCAACGTCTGGCGATTCCCGTACATCTGCCAGAGAAACGGTGGAGGTACTAAATATGAACATCTTCAAATTAATATGGTGTTGACCATTGTTTCTTTTTCTGGTTCACACTTGATGATTTATAAAAGCCAACAATGCCACTGAGTGCGGTGTTAAACAAGAAACAAACTGGCGGACCACTACTTATTACTGATTCGGTGTTCCTGATGCATACTGTCGTAGTCTATGCTTATTGGGCATTTAACATATATATTTCTTTTCCAGTTTAATGATATTATGAACAAAAGACGTTGGTTACCGACAGAAATAGCTTCTACCTTACTTCGTATGAAGCTGTTTGTGATCACTCTTCTAAAAGAGTTTTTTGATCTAGGTAAGACCAAACAAACCAGTGATCGACAACATGAACACCGATCTACGCATTTGGGATACGATGACATGTGTCAACCAAGTATGCGAGCCTGACAACTCGACCCAATTAGTCGCCTGTTACAAGCATGAACCATGCACAAAAATACAAAATGTCTGTCTGTTTTAGGGGCGTTCTTGATTCCTTTCATCGTGTGTCTTGTGCTGTGTGGTCTTCCTCTGGTCTTTCTCGAGATTGCTCTGGGGCAGTTTTCTGGAATGAGTCCTTCCCACGTCTGGAGCCTGTGTCCTTTGATGAAAGGTTGGTGACAACTGCAACAGTAACATATATTTATGATATGCTACATAACAGTTTGCTTGTTAGAGCAAATATAAAAGTGACATAAGAGTTATGCGATTACAAACCTTTGAAACATTGTTGAGTATACTTGAGTGAGGAAGTAGGAAATTAGTTGCTCTTTGATATCACAGAAGAATTCACCACAGTAGAAATGGACTTCGCAAACTGTTACCATTTGGTGAATCAAGCGTTCAGGCAGGTGTACGCCTAAACCACAAGGCTACACAGCAGCCTTTTTGGTTTCCACTGTGATATGTTTCCTGACACAAATTGCATCCAGTGGGAATACAAAATAATAACATTATACGTGGGTACAATTCGGTTACATTCTATATGCAGCATGTAACCAAATAACATCAAACTGTTTTCACACTAGTCCTTATAATTCAAGTAAAATTAAGCCAAATGACAAAATTGATGCCATCTACTGGAGTGTACTTCTTCTTAAGGTAACTCAGTATAACACCAAGCTGTTCTTCAACCAGTTCTTCAACATATCACGTTATTATTTGTATTTTTTGTGCAGGTATCGGCATTGGTATGGTGATCATATGTGTTGGGTCTGCCGTCTACCTGAACGTAATCTGTGGCTGGGCGATGTACTACGCCATATCCTCTTTCAGTTCCGTCCTACCCTGGACGAACTGCAACAACACGTGGAACACTGACACTTGTGTTGCTGGTGTCGAGGCATTGCACCATAGACTAACTGGAGGTATCTCAACCGTTCCCGAATATAACGTGGTACATTACACCTGACAAATGGTAAAGTTGTGAAATGTAAACCCATAAAATCTGTCAGGTTTTAAAATTCAACTTTAAGTGTATAATACTTAAAAATGCTTAAAAAGTGTTTCCCTATCATTTTGTTGAATCGTACAATATGTTGTGCTTTAAGCATCGGATTCTTGTGGTACTGAAACGGTTTTGGGGCTTCTTTCATGTTCCTGAATATGCTGATTATATCCTTCTAAATGTCCGCTAAATCTCTATATAATTCAACTGGACAATGCATGTAAAATAATATTAAACGTATGTTTTTGTGCAGAGTACAATGCCACAAGTGACTGGGTCAACAAGTCCTACAGCTTCAATACTACTGACTTCAGCAGCACAACATACAGTAGTGAGGATTTACAC
The DNA here is from genome assembly GCF_003918875.1 of Haliotis rubra. NCBI lineage: Eukaryota > Metazoa > Mollusca > Gastropoda > Lepetellida > Haliotidae > Haliotis > Haliotis rubra. The sequence continues at coordinate 27,987 of NW_025765105.1, forward strand.
AATCAATATCGTACAGCAGCAGAAGAATTTTGGCAGTACGTGGAAGTTTTCCGTTTGCTATAATGAGAAAGAGAGGATGTGGGGATCGCCGCGACTGCCGTAACGGGACTACGTAGTCAGATAGCCGCAGACACACACACGAAATACTAAATGATGATATCTGGGCAGACAACATAATTCCCTTTTGGAACTCTTCATGCATCCTGTTGTTTCTGATGATATTGATATTTGAAATGTCATCCATTATATTAACCATGGATAGTGTGTCTGTTCGGTGAGCATAGGGTCGAATGTTCGATTGTTGACCGCGTCATATCAAAATATATTAAAATGTGGTATTTGATGGTACATGTATTACGGGCATTAAGGGCTGTTCAGTACAATGTGCTTAGTGGGGTACCCATGATAAACTTTGGCATAGTATCTCAATGGGACAGATGCATCAATCCGGCATACGTTCAGATTACACAGCCAAACAAAGTATACGAGAGCAATTTTCTTGAACCTGATGTTAAAGCTTACACATACCTATATATTCAGTTACAAGGCACTGGGGATTTCAAAGGGTATCGACGAAATTGGTTCGATCAAGTGGGAGATGGCGTTGTGTCTTCTGGCTTCCTGGTTCCTCATCTTCATATGCGCGGTGAAAGGCGTGCGATCTGTTGGAAAGGTATAAATATCATGTCAGATTGACAGACATTTGTGTAATGTAGAGAGAACGATTGACAGAACAGTTGTTACTGAAAGAAAAGAAAACCCTTTTTCTGTAGCATTTTCTGTGTGTGGTGCGATTTCCTGTATACCCATTGTTAAACGAACATTACATTATAGGTACTATAAAATATGATAGATTAACTACTGTATTTGGTGTTGGTGTTGATTGTTGCGGATAGTTCAAAGAGGGTGATGTTTATGATATAATACTTTATTGCCCGTTTATGTCAATATTACAATAGTATGACAATCCAGTACGTTGCGAGAGCAGTGACATGAAGGACTCCACCTTGATACATTTCAGGCCGTCTATGTAACAGCAACCTTACCGTATGTCATCCTTACTGTTCTGCTCATTCGTGGACTGACTCTACCGGGAGGAACCGATGGAGCTGTCTTTTATTTCACTCCGAACTTCAGTAAACTTCTGGAAGTACAGGTATTGTGTCACAGAGCAATGATAAGCAGAGTTTGGGTCGTGTATTATAAGGGAACTCATAAGAGTATCTGATTATCAAATTATTTTATATCTAACATGATGTCAATGACCTTTCAGAGGTAAACTATCTTAAATGTATAAAACTATCAAGATACTTGCAATTAGTGATGAAGGATTTACTTACCACATTGTTGATGGCTTATAGTAGTCAACTGTGGTATTTCAATGATCTACTCAGAATTTCAATGGCTACTTTTCTTTGATAACATTGTTTATATAGAGACTCACAGCATTTTGCTGTGACGTGACATATACAGACTGCCTCATGGCCAAAATGAAAGCGAATTTACCCACTTCCAATGTATAATATTATTATTTCTGTCCCCTTTGGATGCGCATAGTAGAAAACAAAGAAGCAACAGTGTTGTCTATTGGTTTAGGCGTTCACCTGTTCAGTATTGTAGACCAAAGTGTTCCCGAAAATGAATACAAAGGACTGTCAAATCTTCAAGACTCCAGACGTACAGCTTATACTTTTTATACGATGTTCTTTCAAGAATGTTACTGTTACATGTGACCTTCCACTCATTTTGCATAAGAAGGTAATCCTGAAGTGATATTCTCTTCTTCATCAGGTGTGGTTGGAGGCGTGTCTCCAGGTGTTCTACTCCCTGGGTCCGGCCTGGGGTTGTATCATCACTATGTCAAGTTACACCAAGTTCAACACAAACTGTCTCAGGTAATATCAGGACAGGCTACATCCCTTATGTCATGTTTCATTTTGAAAGCCATGTCACGGTCATTTCAAGGTTACGTTTGAAAGAGATCTCACTAACATAGCAAGTTCAATCTAAAAGGATCTCATTGGCATTTCAAGGTCCATTCTGAAAGGAATCTCAAATATGTACAATAGATATTCATTTGCATAATGATAGGCTTTGAACGTGTGTATTTGTAAGTCACCATGAAATAGGTATAACTAAAGACGTTTAAGCAAGCATCGGAATATTAAATCAAGTGGGGTTTTTTCAGACTCTTGAAACAAAGTCTCTTTGTGATTTGACACTGACTGACCAACCAGAACTAATACTTGTGATAGAATACATGTAATCTTCTTGTATTTTTTAAATTATGGGACTTAAAACGTAACTTTCTGTTGAACCCACAAGTAAGCTTGATATTGGAAAAGAAGGTTCTCCCTGGCTTCTACTTTGAGTTAATAACTATTTAATAAATAGAGTCTTAACCCCCTTGTACCATTGCTTAAAAGCAAAAGTACTTTTGTTTCGGTTGTCTAAGCTACGTGATATGCATTGTTGAGTTCAAGTATCAGAAATGTAAAGATGCAGTTAAATACTTAAACCTCCGATAGAGGTTAATTGGTGGATGATTGATTGTGTTAATGTACATAGTTTCTGTTTTAATCTTATTCAGAAATGCGATTGTGTGCACCTTTCTGTGTGAAGGAACAAGCATGTATGCTGGTCTTGTAGTCTTCACGATACTTGGATACATGTCCCACGAGGCCAGTGTGCCGATAACGGAAGTTGTGTCATCAGGTAAGTGGATATCATTCTGACATATCATGAATGATGAAGAAAAGAATGTGTGTGAATGTGTGTGTCTGTGTGTGTGCCTCTCTCCCTCTCTCTCTCTCTCTCTCTCTCTCTCTCTCTCTCTCTCTCTCTCTCTCTCTCTCTCTCTCTCTCTGTGTGAGTGAGATATTCTCAGAGTCATTCTCAAAATTCGTGCATATTTCATGTTGGCAAAAATGGCAAAGTTTGTTTTCTGGTTTTATTTTGAAATGTTGTTGATTACGTTCATAGTATTCTGAATATATAAAACATAAATTATGCAATCTTAACGACGTTTATTTTCCATATTTATCCTTTTTATTAGAAATTTCATGACATTGCGTCAATACCGTTACGAACTTTTAGCGTCATTTTGAAAAGAAAACAATCCAAATATGATATTCATGTAATGTACATATATATTAAAATATGTCGTTTTACAATATAACATGGCTAATGGGTTTGGCTAGTGACACAACAACGGCAGTGACATTTTTAATAATAGCCAGGTTTATATGTTTACTTTAAGAGATAATTAATGAAATTTTTCAGTCAGATATTTTAGAACGTTTGAAGAATATGAAATAGGCAAAAGACTCACTTATGGATGTCCCTGCCATGTAAAAAACAGGTAAAGACTGCATGTTACGGCAGTGAATATTGTAACGGTATATTATGTCACTACTGTAACGGCCCTATCACAGCTGGTTTCTTCTTTGTCACAGCCGTTACACTACCCTGTCCTTACAGTAACAAAACAATCACACTTATATGCTTATTGATTTTATTCATTTGATACAAACTTTTTATGATAAATAGGATTCCAAAACATTCGATATCTTTGAATTGAAAATTTAAATACAAATAACGTTAAACTAGAAAATTGTCACTGCCGTCACAAAATATGTCCTTACCGTAACAAAACCCATGATAACCTAACCATCGCCGATGCATTTATTCCTATAAGCTCATCTGTCAAAGATCTAGGCATATACTTTGATACAATGGAAACGTAGGTGAACAATATATGTAAGACTTGCTGTTTCCATCTTCGCTCCATCAGCAACATCCGTCAATACCTTACAGCTGAAGCCACCCATGCCTTAGTCAGGGCGCTTGTGATTTCAAGGCTCGACTACTGCAACAGCTTGTTGTTTGGGATCAGTCAGAGGCCAATGGATAAGTTACAGAAGGTGCAGAACACGGCCGCACGTATTATCAGTCGGATTCCCAAATATTGCCACGTCACACCTGTTCTTAAACAGTTGTACTGGCTCCCCACCAAGGCAAGAAGCGACTACAAAATCCTCTGCTTGACCTACATGGCCCGTCACGGACTTGCTCTCCCATATCTCTCTGACCTGCTTACTCCTTACTCAAACAAACGCTGCCTTCGATCATCCAATCAAAGCTTCTGTCTGTGCCAAACTTCAGGCTTAAAACCTTTGGAAACCGGACTTTTTCATCTGCAGCCCCAACCTTGTGGAATTCACTCTCATACAATCTGAAAGTTTCTGATAGTATTGCCACATTCAAGTCAGGACTCAAAACATACCTGCTTTCAATGTATTATTAGGAACTCTATTTGGACGTGTACATATTGCTGTATAAATGTTGGAGACTCTTTTAATCTGTTATTGTTGCGCCTTGAGCATATTTCCTGACGTGGAAAAGCCGCATGAAGAAATCTGCAATATATATATATATATATATATATATATATATATATATATATATATATATATATATATATATATATAACGGCAGTGACCGTGACGGTAGTGACAGCCACTAACAATATCAGTTTAAAAACAATAACTGGTCCCCAAAGTTTACTGAGCACATAGTTTCAAACGATTTCTCCACCTGTCGAAGGTACTTGGTGTTCTTTGGCTTCACAAAATTAATTGGTTTAAGGGGTAGCCACCGTAACGGTTAGGACATGCAAAAATCTTAGATGTCATTTTGTATACACCCTTTTTGCGATAAAATTCAGAAAAATGATTTTTTGGGGTGTCAGTCTTTGACAGTCATGTTTCCTCACTGCTTGCAAACATGAAGTAGAATTAGAAGACAGTACAGGGAGTAATCATTATTGCAATTTTTGGGATGATGTTACGGTAGTGACAAACCTTGTGACAAAGTTTAACATTTTTTTACAAAAAGATTTTGCATACAAAAAAGGCTAAACCACGCCATGCATGTAGCTGTAACATCATTAATTATGATATATTAAGAAAAATTCTTTTGAAAACTGGCCACTGCACATCGGCGTGTTGTGACACAGGAAAATTGAGTAAGATTGGGTGGATTGGGGGCTTAAAATAAATATAAAAATATGTTTTCCCAATTTTATTACTGTAAAGTGTAGAATAAACTGAGATAAATTTGTTACCATACGAAAGTATTTATTTTGGCTTAGGTTGTCGGGTACAAACATATCACATAAACATGCACGAATTTTTGAAAATCACTCAAATGTCTGTAAGTGTGACTTTTCTGGTACGTGTGAATATCAGTCCATATCTGTCCATGTGTAGTTTAGAGATAGGTGCATTCAGTAAGTACATATCATTCTGACAAATGAATGACGAAGGAAAGAATGTGTGTGCCTTAATGTGTGTGAGAGGTCACACGCAGCAATTTTCAAGTTATGTGACAACAGCCAAAACTTCGTCGAGTCTGTATCAAACAATCGGCCATTAACTTTACGAGCAACGATCCCGGGTAAGTTTCCATGCCTTCAACCAAGTCACTGAATCAGACCATCCAATCCATTTAGTCGCTTCTTACAACCCATCATAGGTTGTTAACGACCATTTATAACCGTATTTATCACAGGTTTCCAGTTTAATCGCCTCTTAAGACAAACAATGGGCCGAATTACACATTCTTCCCCTTGGTCACATCCGTGTATGTTTCAGTACGATTGATCTATGCAATGTTTACTATACACACAAACTATGGAGAAAAGCATATTCTTTTATGGAATAGACTACCAATCATGATAAAACGCCTGAAAATATGTTACTCATGTTTAACGAACTTATATTCTTTTTCATTTTGTAAACTTTTAACAACATACACAGCAAAAATAACTTGGTTTCCGCAATGCGGAAACCTGATTGAAAGTGGACTGAAACTTAAGTTTCCACCTAGAATCCAGTGAGTTTCCGTTCTTTTACATTGAGTTTCCGCAATAACGGAAACTTACAATTACCCACTTTCTAAGGGTTTCCGCAAGGTTTCCGTTACCCACACTCCAACAGGTTTCCGCAAGGTATCCGTTACCCACACTCCAAGAAGTTTCCGTTGAGTTTCAGTTAACTTTGAATCCATCAGGTTTCCGCAAGGTTTCAGTTATTAAGACTCCAACAGGTTTCCGCAGAGTTTCAGTTACCAACAATCTGACATAGTTTCCGCATAGTTTCAGTTACCAACAATCCGACATAGTTTCCGCATAGTTTCAGTTACCAACAATCCGACATAGTTTCCGCATAGTTTCAGTTACCAACAATCCGACATAGTTTCCGCATAGTTTCAGTTACCGGTTTCAATTTCAGGTTCACAGGTTTTCATATGCGTTTCAAAGAGCTAAATGTAAACATTTTTCTTTATTCATATCATAAACTCTTGTTAAAAACAATACAAGCAATTTGTTATTATCATGACATTTACTTAAAGAAAAACAGAATATATAATAAGATTCATTTTTTTATTTTCTCAACATGAATATGAATTAGCATTTAAGGCAAATAAAGATCATACATATAACTAGTAATATAGCACTAAAGAGACAGGGCAAAACATTTTGGCATAACTCAGTCCAGTTTAAGAAATCATATATCATTTATAACAAAGTAGTAATTGTTCATCAGTTAAACTTTCGTTCACTTATTATCCTGAAATAGCATGTTAGATATGAAATTTATTTCTAAAATCATGCTAATGGTGAAAAACAATAACATACAACTTAACACAGTAATAAAACATAGCTGCATCGGACATTTGGCATTCAGCCAAACACTCTATGTCACAACTATCTCCAAACATCCACTATGATATACATCATACAATAACACAACATACAGCTTACAATACAAAAATAAAATAAAATAAAAATTACATTATGAAATTGAAAATTGCAAGAGTTGGTCAGTTAGCCCAATAAAGGGGCATCCCTGGGCGGAGATCCCTCTGTTACTTTGGTTGGATGCCTCATCCTCGTCCTCATGTTGGCCTTGACGAGAGCAGTGGAGGTGTAGATTCTTTCCAAGTCCAGTGTCGTCGTGTATGCCCTAAAGCTTGCTGGACTCCCAGACAAAGGGGCGGAATGCAATTAATTGACGTCATCTTCGTCACTCACGACTGGTGATGTCATGTGTATGGTGAGTGTTGTCGCTACCTTTTCTTTCGTCTATCTGGCCAATCGATAGATGCAAGTCTGTTTAGGCGTTGTGCAGGTTTCTGAAAATGGCAGGTAATAACGAATTGCTAGGTTATTTTGATAAATTACACAAACATCAATCAACAAGAAACTGACAATGCCAAGGATGATTTAAAATGAGTAATCCAAAAGGAAGTTTGAATAAAAGAGAACTAAATTGAACAATCACACTTTGCATTAGTTTTCTCAAAACTGTAATTATACAATTCATCACACTTCATTGACCGAATGAAATATCTTATTTTCTAAAGAGGACACACAATCTATACAACATTTGCTCTGGAGTTACATGCTTCCCAGACCAGAGGTAGTAATACGTTATATATACATATATATATATCTGAAGATTTATTGCATTTTCTATATACAGTAGTTATAATGGTACTAGTAATAGATTTTCATCAAATTGCTATATTCAATCTCTTACAGATCGTATTGTTGAGCCCATTTCTGGTGTCCCCAGCCGTGATGTTGCTGGAATATTGCTAAAAGCGGCGTAAAACTAAAATCAGTCAGTCAGTCGTATTGTTGAAGGCACAAGTATATTCACCCAGTAGTGACTGTATGTTTACACCATTAAGTCTTTGAGGTGTATTTAGAAATGAATAATACAAGACATGAATGTTTACGGATGTCAACTCTGAAACATGTTTTCACATAATAAAGGAGTTGACATCCATAAACCTTGTCTCTACACTATTGGAAATTATTTACTATTTATAATGAAAGTCACTACAGATAGGTCAAAATTACCTTCACATGTTCCTGCTGACCATCTTTGGTCATTCTTTATAAAGTCTCCAGACTCATCATCAGCTTTGCTGAAAAAATAAACAATAACACGTTACTTTTCTTTGCATTTCCCATTCATTCATTCGAGTTTTAAAGATCACATATACCCTACGGGGTACAACTCCATAAATCACTAACTGGCATCGTTATGAATGAAACCCCGTCATTAAAACTACTCATTTTGACCTTTAATTGACTTAAAACGACCTTTTTGACAACAGTGCACAATTCTCACCGGCGAACGAAATTTCAACCAATCAGAGCGGCGCGTTCCTGTGACGTCATATGAGGAATAGCTTTGAGGGCCGATGCAGAATTCATCTACATTTTAGGGGGTAAATTATCTTGTTTACAGGCTTGTATAAACCTGAAATCGTGACAATTGTTGTGGAAAATGAAAGCTATATGTTCTCACAATCTACTGTCATTTAATTTTGTCTCCTGCTTTGCCTAGTTTCCGAGTTACAACTTGTTTTCATAGACGATTCTCTCAAAATCGATTGGTGTCGTTAGGCCCTATTTGTATAATGACTGATCCAAATTGATCCCATTTCTGTGCTTTTTTACCTCGATATTTAATCATGTCATGTAAAAATCTGTTTGTATTCTCAAAACAGTGTCGGCCCATAAGTTTTCACATGCAATACAGCAATTAATACTCCCTTGTTGTAACCTGTGTTAGGTGGTATAAACCTACACATGTTATTTGTTAGATTCACTTGATGGTCAGTTAATGAATTTACAACAGGTATAATTAGTGGTAACACACTTAGATTACCCAACAAAAGTTCCCATTTGGCATTTCTTGTGTCTGGAGTAAATATTCAACATTATAAACATCGATCAAAGGATTAACCGATAACACGCTGATTGATACATTACTTTTATCTTACACAGCCGAATTGTCAAAAGGTAGTGTTTATGTATGTAGATTTACTAATCTATACTGAATACACTCTGCCGTGTCGGTGTATGCGTAAAAACAACGCCCTTCTTTCAAAGGATTAACCGGCAGTTCATTGATTGATTGCCCATTATTGGCTAACTAAATTACTGTTTTAAAGATATTACAGTTCTGTTATAAATTCACTATAAGTATCAGCAGATCGTCTGCTTTTTAGTTAGTTTCAAAATGCATACAAGTATGATAATAGACTAATTAGGATTATAAGACCAAATATAAAGACGCACATTGACTAGTATCTACATACTGGTGAGTGGACATTAACCATGTGAATGTAGCAAGAAATTTATCGCACAGTATTGTGACTTCGACCCCCACCTCGCTTCCTTGGAAGAAATCGTTATAAGTTGTGTCATGCAAAATCCGTTTGGTTATGATTCCAATACATATTTAACTACGAGTAGAAAGTAGTTTTGATTTTCTAACTTGATGAAAACAAACTATAATCTCATTAATTCTAACAGACTTTACGATTTTCAAAAATGGCGGCGCCCTGTCGCAAACATCTACCAGTCTGAGGATAAATGCTATTTAGGTTTGTTTTCACCGAGTTATAAAATCAAAACTACTTTCTACTGGTAGTAAAATATGTATTTTATTGATGGCCAATAGGATTTTGCATGACATAGCGTATAACATAACAATTTCTCTCCTGGCAGCGAGGTGGGTGTTAATATAATACTACTTACAATATTATTGTTACTTCGACCACAACCTCACTTCCGAAGAAGAAATCGTTATGTTACAAGTTGTGTCATGGAAAATCTGTATGGTCATATACATATTTTACTACAACTAGTAAGTAGTTTTGATTCTTAACTTCCGTGAAGCGATCTGAACACACGTAAGATATCGTTTCAGGCTTCGCAACGCTCGCTTTGCACTCACAAACATAACCCATTTAGCACGAACTGCGGGGTCCTGTGGAAATCTGTAGCATGGTGACACCATCGCCTGATCCCTAGGAGCAATTGACGACAAAGCAACGATTCGGCATGTCGTCGTTGATGTCGAAATCATCAAAATGATGAGCGTGCTACACACTTTCTATACAACTAACTGAAAATCGTTCCTCATATGACGTCACTGCAGTGCTCTGGCGACAGAGTTACGTAACCTGTCTGTGGTTTCGTTGGCGGGGAGAGGGAAGCGGGCGACTTTTGGCCACTTTTAATCGCTCGGTATTAATTAACCACAAGTTTTAAAGAATAAATTTGGTGTTCCGCATAAGACTAACCACAAAGCTTTCATATGTAATTGTTAAAAGAGTAACAAAAAACAAAGTTTATTGGTTCTTTAAAAAAACAACCAAACAATTGCAGCGACATTTATACCAACAAGCAAACTACAGATTTATCACTTTAGGTTATGCAATCAGTAACTGAACGGCCTGACATAAACATCCTGATGAATGAAGTTTAGTTATCTCATGTGACATAACCTTGGAGTAATTACGGTATTGTAAAATCAAGGGGTCAGTTTGACTGCAATTTCACACAGGTGTGAAGATTTATTTGGTCCAATTTGAAATCATGATTAAGTTACCGGTTATTCAAATCCATTTGCAAATGCAACTTTAGTATGGTTCATTTTGTGAAAATGTATCTAGGGAAGCATAATAATAAAATATACAAAGTGAAATTATGTCTATGTTTCGTAGTACCATAAACACATACCTTCAGTAAGAGAGGGTGATCATTTCCTCCAGGAGTAGTCGTAACACATGTTTCCTCACAACAGCTTAAATGAATAAAACAAATCCATTAATATATAATCTATTTGCTGTATTTTTCAAAATTGTAGTATATTTTTAGATAGACACTTATTTTACTTCACCAACCTTTGAAAATAGTTCGAGCAAAACTGTTTATACAGTCATGGGACTTAAATATACGTCAGTCGGCAAAATTCTCATAGACTTGCATGCTATTTTAGTGTAGCTGTGTAATTTTCATTAATTCAGTTTTCAATATTTGGTTGTCAAATTTTGCAGGTCGTTAGGAAATCATCTTGGTCACAGATACATAATTTTCCGCATTGTAGTTACATGAGCAACATATATACAACATTGCGTATTCTTTCCCCATAGACCGCCATGTTAAAAATTGCCATAACCATGACACGCACTGAATTGAAAATAAAACGGAAATTATGTCTTTGTAGCTGAGATAATTCATGACCCATGTGCAAAATATAAACAATATCAAACGGATATTAAATAAATTCAAGACATATTTCTAGCTGCACCAAATTAACATGTAAGTCGAATAATGCATAGTGACGAATACCTATGGCCAGTGGCTGTAATTCGATAGATTCGACAATAAATTTATGGAATGCCCAACCAAAGCGTCATGTAATCTCACAGAATTTAAAAACCTAATTACAAAAACTGAAAATAAGATTTACTTTGACCTTAATTATGGCACTCGTTTTTGCCAAATCGTTCACTGTCGCCCCAGGCTCGGATGTAGCGACCTAAACGCCGATAAGTATAACAGACATTTAAAAGACAGCCCTTGTTGTTCTTGTGGACATCAGAGTGAAAACGCCCTACACTATTTCCTCCCTTGCCGTAACTATACTCGGATAAGACTTAATATGTATTTTTACACTACCGGTTATAACCTGGATACGATTCTTAAGGGAAACAGAGAACTTACTCCCTGTGTAAACCAGAAAATAGTTGAATCCGTCCACGATTATATAACCAAGACACAACGCTTTAAATTTTCTCAGGAAAATAATTAAATTTACTCAACAACCTTCTCATGATTGATTTATATTTCTACAATGGCTTGTGAAACACACACAGCTGTAACTCTCTAACTTATGACTACTTAGAGAATAGTTGTATTTCATGTAATCTGTATATATTTATACATTTAAAAAATATTATATTTATGCAATGGTCAGTATCGATGACGTCAAATCCTCCATTTTCATGTTGTACTGTAATCGTAGTTATTTTAGCGCAAAAAGATTGTGCGCCAATAACCATACCAAGCGAAATATTCATGGTGAAGTCATGACAAATACTCAAGTAGGAACAACATGCAATTTGTTTATTCTCTCAGATAACAACATCAATGCAAATACTCAAGTAGGAACAACATGCAATTTGTTTATTCTCTCAGATAACAACATCAAAGCAATTATTCCCGGTCCATGTTTACATATTACGAGATCAAACAATGTCAAGAGGTCCACAGATGTTCGCCTACCGGTAATTCCTCAACACAATGTACTTACGTCACAGCAATCACTTACATACTGCGTCTACTCACGTCTCAAAATAAAGTGTAGTTGACAGTAAATGGATACGTATACATATTTTGTTTCGCCAAAAGTCATAATTAGTGTAGCTGGACGATCACATGTTGACAACAAACGCGATTCAATTATGGCAGCTAGCTTTGATCATTGCATGTTGACAACAAACGCGATTCAATTATGGCAGCTAGCTTTGATCATTGCATGTCTATCGGTTGTGAAAACGTTGTGATGGATACCATCACTCAGGTGTTTGAAATGCGCGAAAAAACAACTGCGCGAACAGGCCTTTTGTGAACTTTCCGCGAAAATTGCACCCCGCGAAAATATATGCGATTACAGTATTTTATGTTGCATGGGAGCGGTGTTAATATAAGCAGTAATGCTTGTTCACCAATCCCAATTCATCTTCATGAATAAAAATATGTTTAAATCAATTCGATAGATTAACTTGTTTACCAATCCGGACTTCTGTACGTAAAGTAAATAATTCATAAAACGTTATTTGATAACAAAATAAATTGGTCTTACCTGACATGGTCGTGGTACTGCGAGTTTTTCGCAGCCATTTCCATCTTTCTTTTCCTGGTAGCGAATTCTCTCTTCCAGTGCTTTGAGGGAAACTGAGGCGACTATGAAAATGGCGTCTCGCAAAGACTCACGGGAAAAACACTTTGTTGTTGTTTTTTAATCTAAATCTAACATTACAGTTTGACAATATCTTTCCGTGTTATACAACAAAATAAACATACACTATACAAATAAAATGTCAGCTGTGTGTTTTTATAATGATTTAGGTAGTCTCGCGTGGACGTGATCCGGTCGCCATTGTTTTATTTGTTTACATTGCCGACATCAAAGGTGGAAGGTGGAAATGAGCAGATTGAATGTGAGTACCCAAAGTGACAACAGTGGGCTGTTATGGGCTTAAGGGTCTTTTCATCGCATAATGGGCACTAATTGCTCCTCCTCAGTGTCAAGCATCAACATGTAGGCCTAGGATAATTAACAGTGAATAAATCTGAAAACATATTCACGTTACTTTAAAAGTCTTTGGTGCCGTTCCACTAACCGATCTTATCTAAGATCAGTCTTAGCAAGTTACGCCAATTTTACAATCGTCTTAGCTAAAAGTTACACCCGTTCCACTAACCGATTTTAGGCCGATTGTAGCCGGTCCCGATCACTCAGCAATAGTCCAGCTATATGGCGGCGGTCTGTAAATAATCTAACTAAGATGCATAGCGTTCACTAACATGAGCGTTCATGTTAGTTAACGCTATGTATCTTAGCTATAAATAATCGAGTCTGGACCAGACAATCCAGTGATCAACAGCATGAGCATCGATCTGCGCAGTTGGGAACCGATGACATGTGTCAACCAAGTCAGCGAGCCTGACCACCCGATCCCGTTAGTGGCCTCTTACGACAAGCATGGGTTGCTGAAGTTCAATATTCTAACCCGGGCCTTCATTGGTATTTTTCCAACCAAGTGTAAACGTGGAGAAAAAGGCTGGAGCAAAATAGTACGGTAGTGAGCACCTTGGTTTCAGGTGCAAGTGCGTGTGAACGCTGGGTATCGGGCATAATATAATAATAATAATGCATATTATAGAGCGCCATTCCACATCCTGGGGCATGCTCAAAGCGCCATGTACAGATAATTTACACGAGAGCATTTACTGCCGAGGTAATAAACTGAGAACGGGTTTTAAGTCTGGACTTTAAAAATGTCAATTGTGTCAGAGCTTTTAATATGTGCCTGAATAACACGCGGTCTGCCTTTAGAATCCCCCACCAAATATGCGCAGTGAAGTCAAACATATTTGTATCTTTTTGCTTCAGAACATTGTTCACTTCACGGCTGTCCCTATTCTTAACCATGATGTTGCAATATTGCTGTACAATACAAATGTGTTACACCAACTCGCTCGGTTGTGTTCCCATGACGACAGTGGTCAGACTGGCCTGACATTTGTAAGGCTTCAGTGCAGTGTTTGTTTACATCACAGAAATATACAAATTCATTTCATGGGGGATTTTAGGGGACGCTCACGGTGAAATGCTCGCTCTTATTTTTCACATAGAATAGGAAAGCCACCATTTTGGTTTCTCTACGATTGATTTTAGCTATCCTAAGTTGTTCATGAGCAACTTAGACTTTGAATCTTAACTTTACGATTGACTTAGGTAAGATTGGTTAGTGGAACGGTATGCCGATCGTAACGTCACGCTAAGATTGGGATTTTATGGGTTTACGATTGGCGTAGGGCTAAGATCGGTTAGTGGAACGGCACCCAGATCGAGCTTCATGAGTCCTGCTCATGGGAACTTGTGTTAGTGGCAAATAGGTGACTTTTCAAAACTCTGTCAGGAGTAGGCAGTATACGAAAATATTTCTGCTGGACGTAAAACTTCATCATGTAAGTACATGTAATTTACCTATTGAGCTCAAAACATACAAGTGTATTAGATATGCTTATATCATGTTCATTCTTTTCAGTTTTACACCTAGATCTACGTATACTATTCCGATGTATTATCAGTTTACTTATCTAATTTTGCAGTATATATTACTAGTTTATATGTAATGTCAGCTCAACATATCTAAGTGAGTGAGTTAAGTATTACGCCGCACTCAGCAATATTCCAGCTATAAGGCGGTATTGATCCAATTATACCAGTTCATCTTTTTTATCATTTTATAACCATTAAAACAATTATTACATATACTTTACACTCATAGCTTTGTGTAATAATTTGTGTAATCAATTATTAAACCTCTTAGCCTTACAATGCATTGACACAAGTCACGTATAACACTTCTAAAAGAATCATTGTTTCAATTATTTGATTTACAGATACGTATTGTGGATCCACTGACTTGTTGGAGATTGAACAGAGGCTTGGCTTGGTAATCATTTATAGTTACACCATACCATGCTCCTAATTTCATTAAAGGAAATCTTAAAACAGTATTTTTTATTCATCAGCATTTAGTCAAAAACAAGTAAACACTAAATAGATACATAGAATAAATTTCTTTATCTTTGTAAAAAAAATAATCAATCAAATGTAACAGTGCGTGGATTCCAGTGTAATCATAAGTTGATATGTTTTTCAGTTCCAAGAAAAAGACCCAGTTTTCTGTCCGCACTGCCAGTCGTTTGTTTCAAGGAAACAAGGAATCCGTCTGGAATGGACGGCAGTTTCTCATCAGGTTAGTCGTCAAAGATACTTCACTTCATAGGTTTCACTTAACGACTTCAGTTTGATCTGTCCCTTTGCTATCCATCATATATCAATAATGAATATATTTAATTATTGTATATCAGATATGTAACTGTAACTGAAAGTGAATAAGTTGTGTTACACATTTTACAGTTTTTAAATTAAAGTAAAGGTCACATTAAAAAATAAAAATAATATTTTATGTTATTATATTGCCGTGAATGTTTCCTTAGTGGGTTGATAAAACTAAGAAATACCCACGATTTTTCATTCATGGGAAATGTTAGGTTTTGTATGCTTTTCTCAGTAGAGTTGGTCATTTCAATTTGAATAAGATCACATATATAATCAAGTGTTACATTCGGTGTTTAAACGGGATTCGTATCTATTTAAAATATGTATGTACCATTTTACCTATGCTTAGATTTCAATTGGCGATTTGGTAGTAGATGTTACCTTGAATATGAGTACAGTAACAGTAATAAATATTACCACAATTTGCTTCAGAATACTGGGTTGGCTAGTATTTTCTGGTACCAATCAATCAAATAAGTGACATGTCCAATGGGAGAAACAATATACATGTATACTACAGATCTTTCCTTTGTGATTGTGAAAAAAAATCTTTTGGTTACATCTACAAATTAGTCGTTCTAATTTTATAATTCATTGTGATCAGATGTACCACTGTGCATGTTTTTGAATATGTATCAATGTGTTACTTTGGCTGTTTTTGTAGTTTTACTAAGCATTGTATGTATTGTATTTGCAGGATGATGCAGAGTCTGTGTGGGATGATGATGATGGCAACGATGTTGTGCCAGACATCAACCAGGACTCTTCATATTCACCCACAGATCTAAAGTAGAGCATACACCATCTGTTTGCGGTTGTGGACTGGTTCAAGCCTTGTTGTAATCAACTTGGTTATATTTCCCCTTTCTCTGTGTGGCAAAACAAATGTCTCAACTCAGGCTCTGCTTCATATGTACCAGATCAGAGGATTGCTGTCTGCTCAGTATGAGTGCAACAGAAGCTTCATGATTGTCAGCAAGTTGCCAAGTCTTTTTATGTGAGATTGTTAGTGTGTGTATGTTAAGATACATTGAGGCAGCTTCAAATGTACACTTCATGTATATGTATATGGGCCCATGACCTTTCATACAATAAACATTTGAATGTTAATTTGAAATCTGTTTAATAAATACCACAGCAAATATGTTATGCCTGCACTAGTAGACCTCATTTCATTATATGCATAAAATGTTGTAGGGTTTTAACATATTTGTATTTGCATATTAATACAGAATTTGTGTTCTCCAAATCTGAAGATTCCCTCTTGATGAGGCCATACACACACACATACATTGTTGAGTTCTGTTGAAATGTGAGCTATTCAAAATAATGAAAGAGATGAATCATAACAGTGACTGTGTTACTGTGTTTGTTGTTTTTCGTGTAAAATATAATAAATGGTACATTCACAAGTTATGCAGAATGGTAGTGAGTGAGTTACAAAGTCACATCGGCAGCCATATCGTGACTATGAAAGTCGTAACTCTAAATTTGTAAATGTGTACATGAAATAAAAACAAACTTATTTCTTACCTGTCTTCGAAGGACAGTAAAATAACTAGTCTATCACAAATGTACACTAAAAACTGGCATGTAACCATAAACACTATAACGGTACAGTATAAAAGTGGGCTATAGATTGCCAACACCTGAAGGTTGATCAACATACTAGGGACTACGGCACGTACAGTACGTTTGCTTCCTGCATGGACCCTAGAAGGATTCTATATATAGAAATTATCTTGCAAATGTAACAGTAAGTAAATATAGTCCCCCAATGGAACAGCACAAAGCTATACTAAGTTTGCCATATCATCTAAGCTGAAACCAACAGAAACCAAGCGGAAACCTACATTACCCAGTATCCAATAGGTTTCCGAAATAGCGGAAACTAAGTCATTTTGCTATGAATGTTTCAGCGAACTGAAACTAAATGGAAACGCATAATGATAGTTTCAGTTGTAGAAACTTGACGGAAACCTAGATTTGTTAGTTTCAGTTTTGTAAACTATGCGGAAACTCGCATTGTCTGTTTCCGGATACTGAAACCTAGCGGAAACCTACATTACCCAGTATCCATTAGGTTTCCGCAAGATCGGAAACTCAATTATTTTTGCTGTGATAAATGGAAAACGAAAGTCAGATGAATATTTATTCTTTTGTTATTCGTGAATGTGTATCAAAATGAATCTTTGAGAAACGAACAGATGTTCATTAGGTTTTTGAAACCTAAGCTTCATTCAAAAGTTGTTTTTTTTCATAACTTTCCTATGCAGCTAAATGTATATTTCTACACTCATAACATAATGTTGGCTGTCGTCTATGACTACGTTTTACATCTCCTTCTATTGTCACTAACTGTGACGATCATAAGTTTTATGATGACACAGATACTGCCGTTGTGTGACTGCACTTAATTCGTTTAATTAAAACCGAAGAGCTGCTGAGCGGCGAAATATACGATGTATGTAAAGGAAAAATATCAAGACTAAACTTATTTTTATACATTTTATGGTTATGCACCAGAACAAAACACTCCATACATACATGTAACGTGTATTTCTACCGCTGAGACATGCTTTGTTCTAAATTTCTATATTTGCAGGACCTGGATTGGGCTTTGTTATTTACCCAGAAGCCCTGGCTCAACTTCCATTGCCACAGTTGTGGAGTTTTATCTTCTTTGTCATGATCATCCTATTGGCGATGGATTCTCTGGTTAGAATGTACTAATGCTACACATTGCCTTCGCTGATATTTGCTTCATCTGTTGTGGAAAATACTTCAAACACTACTTTCATAAATATGATATTACACGGTTAACTAAATTTACCCAGTGATTAGTTGGGTTCGAATTGAGCAGAATTCAAGAATCATGACGTCTTCTAAGTCTGTAGAAGGAACCGCAATGAGTAAAGTTGAATTTGTAAGGAATAGTGTAAGGGACGTTTTCTCGACACGGGCGAAACTGGCCCAAATCTCGTGTTTTCACGATTTCGCATTCTCACACGTTTGACAAAGTTACGACGCAAGATCCCTTACATTATATCTTGTGTATATGACCATATGTTCCAGAGCATGATAGCTGTCCATGACAAGTCCACTGGAAGTGCCAACTGATGAGGGTTGATTATTAAATGTAGTTTTCTAACTAGGTATTTTGAAGATTATCGTAATATATTTTGAATTAAAAGAGTAACAATTGAATAACAACGAGCATGGCTTAACCAGACATCCTGGAATCGTGTTGAAGTAAGAATGGTTTAAGTAAAAAGTGAGATTCTTGTGACAAGGAATCATGTTATCAAACCATGCCCATGGCGTATGTGTATTGATTACTCAAATATTTACATTTATTTATCATGTTATTTTTAAGTTCTCGCAAGTTGAAACTTTCATGACGGCAATCTTGGATGAATACCACAGCCTAGTGAAATGGAGAATACCAATCGCCGCCGTCTACTGCCTGGTGTCATTTCTCGTTGGACTAGTAATGACTACTCAGGTGTGTGTGTGTGTGTGTGTGTGTGTGTGTGTGTGCGTGCGTGCGTGCGTGCGTGCGCGCCCGTATTTGTGTGTCTCTGTGTGTGTCTGTTTAAAGTGCTTATATTCACAGTTATCAACAACAAACATTAATCTCAATGATTTCTCGGTCTATTGTTCTCATTCTTAAGATGTTTTGTGAAAATGTTTGGGACTAGCATATCCTCTTTTCGCTGCTTTAAGGACCCAATTGCTTTGCATCAGTACAACACACTGTTCTACATGACATGTATGCAGATGAAGTGGCATTTTTAATATATCTTGACTTAATCATTGCTATGCGATTTCAACTTTAGACTAATTCATGGTGTTCTGTTTACCACTGTAATCTGCACTGAGCTGATTTGTCAGACAGAGGGCCTGGATCCGAGAACATCCAAGTCCTTGCTTGTTAATATTTTGATGTTTAATTTCAGGGTGGAATATATGTGTTCCAGCTTGTAGACTGGTACATTGTGGCGCTCTTCATTACATTCGTTGCTTTGCTGGAATGTATCATGGTGTCATGGTTGTATGGTAAGGACTGTTCGCTAGGCGTTGGTGGAGCACATCCCATGGTTTTAAAACACCACTTCATTTATTAACTGTATATATCTGGCCAGTGATCCATCTGATATCCCAGCAGTGTGCCAGGACAAATTGAAACTGTTAATATTATAATTTATAATTTTCTCAAAGACAGTAGGTATTTTGCACAATGTAAACATATGATAAAAAACCCCAAAGATGTAGTAGAAGCAAGTGAATTACGAGCTCAGATGTTAATCTCTCAACTACCATTTGTCGAGAACTATTCTAATATTGTGTCTATCCTTTTAGGTATTGACCGTTTCAGTGGCGACATTCAACTGATGATTGGCAGACCAGCACCCCTATTCTTCAAGATCACATGGTGTTACATTACACCAGCAATGCTCCTGGTAGGTATCAACGTCTTTCATGGAATCGCCTTTTTCTGACCCCAGGGAATATATACGAGCAACAAATCCATTTCCATCCCATAAGAAATAGATGCTATATATAGTTAGTGTACCATTTTAAGATTCCAAGTACAAAATTATTTTTAGCCATCACTATAAAATACCAAGTGTTCGCGAATAGGTAAGCTTTTCTGCCCAAACGCTGGCACCATCATTAACGCACGCAAAGGCAAGTTAACTGTCCACCTGAAACAATAGCATGTCCGTCACAAAGCGTTGGGAAGATTTACTGAGGTCTCCTTACAAAATGAGTCGGATGCTGAACATTACATACAGCGAAATACGTACCTTATCGTCTCGAGTGAGCTTTAAGAGCCTTTGTTACGTTGAAGGCGCAAATATAATGTTATTAAGTTAGTCATTTTTAATGACTAAATGAAGTTTACAGATTTTAAAGAAACATTATGAAAACTCAAAGTAGGAAATCCAGAGTCTTTTATAACAACAGGTTTAAAGTATATCTCAGTATGTTTATACAGATTACATTTACAAATAAACTATATGCTAATAAAACGTATTTCATTTTCCAGATGACTATGGTTTTCACCTTCGCCCAGTATAAATCACCAACATATGGAGAATATGTGTATCCTTATTACTCGACTGTAATAGGATGGATAATCGCTTCCCTCCCCCTGATGCCTGTGATAATAATGATGTTTCTCGCTATTTACCGTGGGAAAGGAGGTGTTTTCCAGGTAATTCGGTTTAAAGCTATCAACGTTGTCAATGAAAAATGAAAATATACAACATAGAAATCCATGATGTACATATTATTTCTGGTAGTTGATCTATAAATTGGTAGACATGAATTGGCATTATTTCACTCAGACTTGTGGACAATTGTTAAAATTGGTCTTCAGCAACCCATGCTTGTCGTACATGTAAGAAGCGACTAACGGGATCGGGTGGTCAGGCTCGCTGACTTGGTTGACGCATATCATCGTATTCCAATTGCGTAGATCGATGCTCACTACCTCTCTAGATCTGCGGTTACTTCGTAAACATTTGAATGGTGATAAATACAGTAACCTAGGGTTATAACGAACCCAGAGGGAAACTTATTTAGTTCGTTACAACCGTAGTTACTTATAATCATTTCGACTAAAGTATGCAACAAGTAGCCGGGACTAAAGTTGGACTGAAGAGACAATTTGTCTTTCATCAATTCGTCAAATTCAAGATCTGTTTAATAATTAGCAAATACACTCGTCATTGTTTCATCTGGAAGTAATACCTTTTCATCAGCATATGCCTGTTGACTCTTGGTTAAATAGGTCCATGACATTCTAGACTCTGGTAACAGGTCCATGAACATTTTCTTACAGCTCATGACACTCTCTTAGATGTGCATGAAATACTGTAAATACGGTCGTCAGTAGCTAGTCGACTGTGTCATGCTGTGCGAAAGGATTTGTGTAAGGCTTCTAGTTTTAAATGCTCCTAATGGAAGGGCTTTTGGAGCAATGTTTCGGGTGGAATGTTTATGTTATTGAATTTATTTCAGAGGATCAAGATGTCCCTGAAACCTGATGACACATGGGAGCCATCTGAACCATCTTACCGTGAAGAGTACATCAAGAAACACAGAAGACCTTCCACTCTCAAAAGTGCCTTCAAATCGTCGATTTCCTGGAAAGGGTAGATAATCTCAGTTGGTGACCTTCTAGGCAAGAAGTAGGAACCAGTTTGTGCCGAAGTTCACTTTTTGCCTGCATCGGAGTATTTGCTTGGGGTGAAAAGTTGTTTCAACAGCTATGCTGCGCTGCGCTCATAACGCATGCGCAGTGAATAGGTTCGCGGAGCCTGAAACAGGATGCATGTCCCGATTATAAAGTCGTGAGCAGGAGTCTAATCTTGGTTGTGTACACAGACAAGTAAATAATCTAATCGTTACATAAAAAACATATTGATTGTGACAAGCAGCCTCTGTCACAGACAAAACTCAATGTCTGTTTAATTGGCACCTATATGTCTACCTGCCTGTCTGCTAATGACAATATGCAATACACAATTTCAATCACTGACCACATGCAATTTGAACTTTACACCTATCGGACTTATACCCCATAAACAAAGAACCGGTTGAGCGTATCGGCAAATGAACTAGCCAATGAAAGACTTTGTTACACTTGAGTGCTCGCCAACCCGCTCTGACTGGGTTCGGTATCCCGGGTGCTTCGTTTCGAGCGCAGTAAACCCAAGTACAAAATGTTGCACTTTTCATTTGCGATTGTACGCTTATAATTTTGTTTATTTGCTTTTTGATAATCAGCAATGCATATTATATATCATGAATACGTGATTATTGTGTTTTAATTATGTTTGTATTTTTGGTTGCATGTGATCTTTAAGATATATTTATGTAACGGAATATGCATCAATAACCATGACAACTGTCAAACATATCCCGTCGTTGTGTTAGTGCATGCTTTATGAGATTCATATAATGCAAAACGAAATTCGACAATTGTTTTTCAGTACTTTTAGTCTTCATTAAAGAGTACACTTTACACAAGTGAGGATAAAACATTCATTCTTGAACTGGCTTCAACATAAAATGGAAACAAAAATACATCAAATGGCATTTATCTTCCGTATTACAAAAATCAACATACATTTGACAGATTCTGCCTTCTGTTTTGATTCCATGGTGTCTATCTAATTCAATAAGGAAATCGTGAGAACTGCTACCAGGACACTTCGAATTTCTGCACGTGTCTTTAAAGCAAATGGTGCTGTCTGTTAAATGTAGTAGGCACTGGAGAAGATACTCACTTTGTTCAGTCTTTAAAGCACCAGACCCAGTGATTTGATCAACTGGTTAACAAACGGTGTCGAGTTACATTTACAATCACGATCATAGAGTAACAATTCATTGTTACAGGTACATTTTAATCTTGAATTTGTTATCTTAAGTAATTTTTTACTACTATTCAGTACACTGAGTATATGTGTGTTATATTAACACTCGGATACTTCTTACAAGCATAACCTGTTATGTGTGTTATAGTAATACCCAGATAGATCATACAAGTATACAAATGAATCGTTTCAAAAGCATCAATTTTTCTGAATCCCTATATTTTGGATCCATACATCATAATTGGGCTGATATCATTTGGAAAACATATTACGTTTCCAAATTGCTTTTTTTTTAAAGAATCGCCATGGAATTTTCATATCTTGTCAAGCAACCTTGTTAACATGCACAGGGAATGAAAACTCGTTCTTGGTAGACACCAAAATAGTTTTTACATCTGCACTCCGATAATCCGATTAACGCAATATCCGAACGATTGCTGGCTATAACAAATCTTGTTTACTATGTAAACTCATTAACTGTTGATTCATTAATCCGGTGCTTCACTCTCCGGATCCGGACGTTAATTGGCGGTAACGGATTAGCTAATTACACTTGGTTTTGCTTCATTAATCCGGCGATACATCAAATTGGTTCGGATAATCCCCTAACCTCGTGAACACCATTGATTCGCGCTGATTTACATCTGTAAACTTAAATGGTAATTGATAAGTGAGATGACCCTTCTGAGTTGAACATGTCGTTATTTTGTTTTTTTAATCAATTAATAGGTCTCACTTGTGCAAACGCTGAAATCTTTTGACAGACAGATGCGATCACGTGGATCTTACTTTGTGACAACGCTGCCAGTCACAAGTGTGCCAATATCAAACTGACCAACGTGAAAGTTCATTTCCTGCCTCCCAACATCACTGCCATTGGCGATTTCTTTAAACCCGAGTGAGTTTCTGAGTTTTGATTGTTATACAAACTGTAATAAAGTCATTTGATACATGTACATGTATACGTTCTTATGTTCTTGTCTCGGTATGTCAAAGGGAAGTAACTCTACTATAGTGGTGTACATAATGGTTCGTTTCAGTAGTCCGTACGTTTCACTATCTGAACGTTTTTGATGAAAAACGGAAGTGTTCGGATTAACGCGGCCTGACTATAACGCAAACCATAAAGGCAAATAAAACCTTATCATGCCCTATTTTGCATACGATATGTCTTTTGTTTACAATGTTCTCTAGCCGCGTGTCCCATATGAACGTTTGATGCAAGTATGTGTTAACAAGTTGTTATAGCTAAAGCGCACGGTTAATTATGGTTGTTTGTTCGCCCAGTGATGGTGAGTGTTTCATTTAACCATATCACAGCGTGGCACACTTAAAAAGAGCTTCACACCGTATTTATGTGGGGAATCGAACCCGGACAGCAGTGTGATGGACAATGTACCGTACACTTTTACGTACCGTACACTAGTTATCTTCCCGGGCTCGGATGACCCAGTCGTCCAAGGTGATTAATGTCCATGGCAGAGTTACGTCCCTTGGGCATACCAGAAACCTATGATCGTGGGTTCGGATCCTCATCAGTCCTGATTATGTGTCTAGGTATATCTGCGCCATACCCATGTTCGTGGGTTTCGGTAATCTGCTGAACGTCTAACACCTGTATCACTCAAGCATTCCTTCTAGATGAAGTCGACACGCCGTGTTAGAGCTGGAATAGTGTTCAACGCTGCGTTCACTATATATCTCCAAATTGTTGAGATTTTACAGCAGCTTCGGCTTCTAAATGCGCTCCTCATGAAAGATGCCTTCTGTAAACGGACGATGATTTCTTTAAACAGAATATACCGCAGCATTGCATGAGTTCTGTTTTGGCAACAGACACGCAGACAACAAACACCTCCTACACCACGAACATTGTAGGCATGTCATGTCAGACCGGTAACCGACCTTGTGAGCCATGGTGATGCTAAACGTTAGTGAAAGTGATACAATCCTTTTAAGTAAACTGCTGAAGGCAAAGTCCGTTGTACGATTCCCGCTCTACTTTGATCATGTGTTGAAACCATAGCCAAAACATGTAGACTTTGTAATAACTGTAATAATGGAAGTGAGTGAGTTTTACACCACACAAAACTCCAGCAATATGGCGGCGATCTGGACAATGCTGTGATCAACAGCAATCTGTTGACATATGTCAACCAAGTCAGCGAGTCTGACCACCCGATCCCTTTTGTCGCCTCTGACGACAAGCATGGGTTGCTGAAGATCAATTCTAACCCGGACATTCACGGACTGTAGTAATAAAAGGAAGAAATTAATTGTTAACTTAAAGTTGCCTATTAGAAATTTAACTCACTCACCTCTTGATGACATACGATCGACGGAGGCACGTGGAGAAGTGGTTAGATCGTCTGCCCGGAGAGCGGAAGGTTCCGGCCGCGTCACTCCCAAAGACGTTAAAATATGATCCCTGCCTGGTGCTCGGCATTAATGGGTACAACAAGAACTGGTCGGCTCGGAGTCAGTATAATGTATCTGAGTAGGGTATTTATGCTTAACTGGTATCTCTGGTAAAACCAGCCTAAGTGTGGGCTAGTACAAGCAGCCACAAATACACACGCATGCACGTCGTCATATGAGTGAAATATTCTTAAGAAGAACGTTAAAGCCCATTTCACCTCACCTCACATACGATTGCTTTGTTGCGCTGGAACTTAGGCAAACACGAAAAAAAGCGGTCTTACCCGACTTACTTATTATGAAAAAAAGCTGTCTTACCCGACTCACTTATTTCTTATGCTAATGTTTCCAGGCGCTCAATAGCAATATGAACATCCATCGCAATATCTGATTTCTGCATGGCGTGTTACCTACAGGTCATTGACACAGTAATACGTCCGGGGTTCTTGAAAGGTGGACTGGCGTATTTATTCTCGCAGTACAACTTTGTGAGGCAGGGCTAACAGTTTACATGCAGTTTACAGAGTCAGACAGCCTGCTCTGATGGACTGGATTGGCTCTGGATGAGTGCCCGCCCCTGGCTTGCCTTTCTGCTGTCTACCGCTCTCCCGCTGTCTCTCCGCTTCACCTATCTTACCTGTCTTTAAATCTTAGGAACAACTAACCACCACTTTAAGTCGGCAATGGACATCATCTGCTTAGCTGGTCATATTATGACGAGCTTGACATATCACGGACACAGGAATATGACACAAAATCAGTCATCCGAGGTTACTGCTTCAGCTCACCTTATAGTAGTTTTTGAATCCCCCATAAATTTTTAGCAACTTCACCGCTGATAATCGCAACCAACGCTTCTGTCAAATTCAGAGTGACGCAAAAAAGGGTGCTCATATTGCAGTCAAGGGAACTTGCAATTTTCATGATCGGAGTATGGTTGCGAGGCTATCGAATGTTCGGAAAGGGAGAATTTTGAAAGTATTTAAACAAACACACATTTAAACAAATTGCACTCTGATTTCCGTATTGAACGGCTGCCGGGTATGCTTTGTCCAATGTTCAACAACATCTTTCCGTAAAAGTCTATCATACTGGCCGGTACAGAACGTCAAACTAATGCATTTGGAACTTGTGTATTGAACTCGAAGATGCCATAAGTTCCAAATGCACTGGTATGACGTTCTATACAGGCCAGTATGAAGTCTGGATAACACGCACAGATCTCGGTGGTTGTTACATTAAATCCATAAATATGTACTCCATATTTCATACACTGTGTTTAAGAAAAAATAGTATTCACTGAAAATTAGTAATTTATTCATTAATGCATTCCGGGCTCACATGGCTGATCACATGGTCTGTCGACGGTAACAATCACGATTTCATTTTATGGAATCTTAATATCTAGATCTCGTCATCTGTCATCAGAAGCTGGCGTTGTTGAAATCACTGATTGCAGGTGATTGTTTTAGAAATCCTTTGGAACCCTCAAGTTTACGTACCGGAAAGGATTACTTTAGATGCCAAGATAGACATAATGTGGAATATTAGGGGCACTGGTCATATGTATCCCCGACCAACGGTTTTCCTTATAGACCACAGAGTGCAAGTTAAGGCCAACTTGAATGTGTTAGGCTGGAATGAATTGTTAGTTTGATTGTTGTTTAACGCTGCACTCATTAGTGTTCAGTAGAAGCGACAACATTACGTACGTGACGTATTACTATACAGTATTGGTTGGACCAACCTGCTGTGGTCATGTGACAAAGTGTAACTGAAGCGTACCAGTACACAGGTAGATACTGGCGTGGTGAGGTGAGGCGTGGCATTCAGAGCTGGGGGTTGATTCGTGCAGTATTCGGTCGCATTTGGTAGGTCTGCTTTCTATTGCTTCTGTTACAAACCTCTAGGAATTGTTATCCTGGGTAATAATGATCAGATTATAGCGCTTTGAGCGTGCCCCTCCATGGTGCTGAATTCAGCGCATTACAAATGCCCTTATTATCATTAATAAAGGATATTTAAAGTAAATTCAGGGTTTTAAGACGGCCTCCGTGGTGTAGTGGTTAGAGCGTCCGCCCGGAGAGCGGAAGGTCGCGGGTTCGATCCCCGACCGCGTCATACCAAAAGGTGTTAAAATATGGTAGTTGTTGGTCCCTGCCTGGCGCTCGGCATTACTTGGTACAAGAACTGTTCGGAGTCAGTATACAGTGTCTGAGTGGAATATTCGTGCTTAACTGCGGCATGGTATCTCAGTGAGCTAGCACTATAAAACCAGCTTAAGTCTGGGCGAGTACAAGCAGCCACACATACACACCCATGCACGTCGTAATATGAGCGAAATATTCGTAAGTACGACGTTAATTACGTTAAACGAAATGCGGACAAATATTTCTTTAGTAATATTTTGTTACTGGTCGTAGTCATTCAAAATCTGCTTGAGCTTAAAGAACAAATAAACTTTTGTTTTTTGTACTCTTTCAACCATTACATATGAAAGACGTGTGGTTAGTTTTAAGCGGAACACCAAATTCGTTCTTAAAAAACTTGTGGTTAATTAATACCGAGCGATTAAAAGTTGCCCATAAGTCGCCTGCTTCACTCTCGCCCGCCAACCCACAGGGAAGTTACGTAACTCTGTCGCCAGAACACTGCAGCGAACCGGAAGTGACGTCATGTGAGGAAGGATTTTCAGTAAGATAACGTGTGTAACAAGCTTCGTCATTTTGCTGATTTCTTGACGTCAACGAAGACATGCCGAATCGTTGCGTTGCCGTCAATTCTTCCTAGGGGTCGGGTGATGGTGTCACCATGCACTGATTTCCACCGGACCCCGTAGTTCGTGCTAAATGGGTTATGTTTGTGAGTGCGAAGCGAGTGTTGTGAAAGCCTGGAACGATATCTTACTTGTGTTCAGATCGCTTCACGGAAGTTAAGAATCAAAACTACTTACAAGTTGTAGTAAAATATGTATATGATTGATGGCCAAAATGATTTTCCATGACACAACTTGTAACATAACGATTTTTTTCCTCGGAAGCGGGGTTGTGGTCGAAGCGACAATAATATTGTAAGTAGTATTATATTGACACCCACCTCGCTTCCACGAGAGGAATTGTTATGTTATAAGCTATGTCATGCAAAATCCTATTGGCCATCAATCAAATACATATTTTACTACCAGTAGAAAGTTGTTTTGATTTTGTAACTCGGTGAAAACAAATCTAAATAACATTTATTCTCAGGCTGGCGGATGTTCGCGACAGGGCGCCGCCATTTTTAAAAATCGTGAAGTCACGGGCTAAAGTCTGTTAGAATTAATGACATTATGGTTTGTTTTCATCAAGTTAGAAAATCAAAACTACTTTCTACTCGTAGTTACATATGTATTTGAATCATGACCAAAAGGATCTTGCATGACACAAATTGTAACATAACGATTTCTTCCACGGAAGCGAGGTGGGGGTCGAAGTGACAATACTGACCGATAAACTTCTTGCTACATTCACGTGGTTAACGTTCACTCACCAGTATGTAGATACTAGTCAATGTATATCTTTATATTTGGTCTTATAATCCAAATTAGGTTATTATCATACTTGTATACATTTTGAAACTTAATAAAAAACCGGCGATCTGCTGATACTTATAGTGAATTAATAACAGGACTGTAATATCTAGACATTTTATAGTTTGCCAATGTGAATCATAATTCGCACACACGCCCTAGTGTATGTTGTCTGTCTCATTACACTTCACGGCGAAAACAATGATTCTGTTGAATGCTACGACAAATGAATAAAAACGAAATGCAAATATTCAAATTAAAACAGATTAAAGTTATAGTAACAATATCAGGCTATTACCTTGTTCGAGGAATGTATACATCAATATCCACAAAAACGAGTGATATGCCATTCATCTGCAGCTGTTCCAAGCGATGTGTCTTTTAACAGTCTAATATGCGTCTGATATATCGTTTCAGGTTTTTGTCCTCTGACTATGGCACAGAAATATTTTCTTTGTAATGTTTGCCTGTATTTTTAAGATCATGGATTGGCATTGTGGTTTATTAATTCTTGCTTCATTCATCACAAAAAGGATTTTCTCTTAACCTCCATTACATGTACTGCTTGTATTGCAATAAATGTAATTCTTTTCCATTATACTGATACAGCAGTTTTGGAGTATCCAAAAGATACAGTTACGTCATACATCAAGAGTAGTTAGTGAGTGAGTTAAGGTTTGAAGTTACGTTGGCAGTGTTTCAGCCATACCGTGACCAAAACAAGTTATATATTCATAATATATAGTTAAAGTATAAAAACCTGTTAACGAAAGACAGTAAAACAACTTTATATCCTCTCATTGGGACAATAATTTTGCGGTACTTCATCCCCCGTTGAGGGCATTGCCACGAACAATCTCAGTTAATAATAATATCCTACGATTCCTAAAAATATTTAGCTATATGTACATCAAAATGTATCAATAGAATCGATTTCCTTTAAAAAGCCAACAATTTCCTTAATGCTTAAACGAGAATCAATACTAAATTATTTAAGAGATCCTTAATAGATAATGATTCGAAATATTTATCCCTTTTGTCTGAAAAATCAATGCAGTCAAGCCATACTTGCTTGACCGTGATTCTTTCATCACAAGGGATTCAAAATGGATGTTCCGCACCTTTCAATAGGTATTCATGAGTATATCGGGAATGGCTAATACGTCATCGTCTTAAAATGACCTCTTCAAATCTGACAACGCAAGATGGTGTGACCAATATAGGGTTTTATTGCATGAAGTTATTGATACTTACTTGGGTGTCTTCTGAATTAGATCACGGATGTAAGAACTAATCACGCTTTTGTAATCAGAGTATGGAATAAGAAGCAGTTTCAAAGAGTGCTGCCTTAGCACCAGCATCAGCCCTCGTGTTACCACTGATTCCAACATGACTGGGTAACCAACAGAAGACGAGTCGTGTTGGTCAGTTGCAAGATCATTATATAATTCCATTCTTTCAATTAAAAGTGGATGTTTACACCATAAATATTTAATAGCCTGAAGTCCCGAAAGTGAGTCCAAGACATTATATATTGTTGATATTTGGGTTGTTTATTGATATGTATAAGGGCTGCTAATGGTTGCTTCTGCAGTGAAAATTGAGCTGTCATTTGGTAATCGAGAAGATATTGTTCTGGATCCGGTGGCACAAGCAACTGCACCAAAATCCTTGGATCCATCTATAAATAAGGATTTCTATGTATTATGTTTACTTTTAATTGATTAAATTCTATTTACACTGTAATTTATTAGTTTCTCAATTCTAGAACGTTGTCATTATTAGGTATCCTTATGGTCTCACTCATTGCCAAGGAGGAGAAGAAAGCAGGCGGGAAGGAGATATATTGTCTAGCTCAATGCAAGTAGCAGAAAAGATAGGTTTGATTCTTATATCTAAAGATGTAGCAAGTAAAGACTTCTTGTTGTACAGATCTTCATAGAGGGGGGATAAAGACATGCAGGGTTACACAAGTGTTGATCAGACAAGTGATCTATACAAGTGTAGGAGGGTAGTTTGGTCCCTCTTCACTTTGAATTAAAAACGACTTTCAACAAATCAAATCAAATATTGTGAGATATTCAAAATGCGCCAGATTAGTATGAATTACAAAATTTAAAACTGTTTTCCATTTACGAATGCCATCTCTATTGTATGCATATTTGTATCACGATAAGAGACATTAAGATCATCCAAGAAAAGTGATTCATCAAATGAAACAGTTAAAACCTTTAAAAGACTATTTTATACTAAATAAAATGACAGACGAACCACTGCCTTGTGGATCAATCTAATCCTGACTGTAATGATCACTCGGACTTGAAATTGCCTCTCTGTTAAAAACTGTGATATAAAAAGAGGTGAACGACCTTTTAAATCATGTAAATCCCTCAAAATGCCGTGCTTCCAAGTAGTATCAAAGACTTTTTCAAGATCAAAGAACTTTTTAATAAAGGATCCAATCATAGTAAATAATTAACAGTACTTCGATTTTTCCAGAAACCACATTGTATATTTATTATTAAGTTATTGGATTCCAGATAACAGTTTGTGTATTTGTAATCAAGTTATTTGATTCAAGATACCAAATTGTATATTTGTACTGAAGTTATTGGTTTGCAGATACCAGATTA
This sequence comes from Haliotis rubra, assembly GCF_003918875.1. Classification (NCBI taxonomy): domain Eukaryota; kingdom Metazoa; phylum Mollusca; class Gastropoda; order Lepetellida; family Haliotidae; genus Haliotis; species Haliotis rubra. Next base: position 59,506 of record NW_025765105.1, read on the forward strand.
GCCTATTATTTACCATTCTTTTCACTGACACAACTCGTTAAAGATATTGGTCTGTGATTAGAAGGATCAGCATGTGATCCTGGAAGGCTTTGGTATAGGACAACAATGACATTATGCCACGAAGGTGGCATGGAGGAGTCCCTTTAGTCCATATGTAATAACATAGATCTGGAAGTATACCCTCACAAAAAGAAACCTGACATGCTATTTTGGAGTTTACGTACTGAGTGCATGTAACTGATTCAAACATGACATCATTGCTCAATTACAGTAAAATCATCACTTTACAAATATCCAAAATATGATTTCCAGAAAGTGTTTGGTAAAACCACAGTTGGCTTTTAAAGTAAAATGTCAGTATCTGATGTGACCACCATGAGCATCGATAACAGATTGGCAGCGGTGACCCATAGAAGAAAGGAGATGCCGAATGCTGTCTTGAGGAATGTTTTGATACTCTTGCTGAAGTGCTGTGTGCAGAACTTGTAGTGTCTGAGTTGGCGGATTAGGCTGGTGCAAGCGTTTATCAAGAGTATCCCATAGATATTCAATGGGGACAAATCGGGTGATTGAGAAGGCCAAGGTAACAACTGTACATTGTGTTGTTGGAGGAAGACCTGTCAAACACGTGCAACGTGAGGTCAAGCATTGTCGAACATTGGATGATGCGGCCGTGGTGTTTGAACGAAAATGTCTCAACCGGATGTAGCGATCCTGGGCGGCAGTGGTAACTCTAGGTCGACCTGACTTGGGTCTGTCATTAACACTCCCAGTATTTTTGTATCAGATCCATACGTTTGAGATGGTCTCTCTGGACACGCTGAAGTACCTTGCCACATCATGCAACGATGACCGTCCTTGTAAACGACCGATGGCGTTGTGTCATTGAGCCTCTGTCAGTCTTTTCATTCTCTTGTCGTCTATAGTGGCTTAAAGCAATGCATGTCAAGTACCATTGACGTGGCTTTTCAAAAGCTACAGTCATAGGCTTCAGCTCAGGGTGATGCACAAGTTCATGATGCTCGTGCATTTCATGTAGGGTGCGTTTTAGCGATTCACTACATTCGCGAGTATAACGTTACGTTTTTGTTAAATGTTTCTTTTTTCAAACGTTTTGTCGTCGGCAACCATTCCCGCACATGCTGGGATTCAGCATGGATTGGTTTGTGTAAAAAATGTTCCTAAAATTCAAATTTGTCCTATGTCAAGTTTCTTTTCTTTGAAGAGTATATTTTGGTGTGCACTATGTCTGGTACAGCACTCTAACCGAGACTATTGTGGTGAATTCCTTCACCAAAGTTAAAGCTTTTGCACGTCGCGCCGAAGACTCGGGTTCGATACCCACATGGGTAGAATGTGTGAAGCCCATTTCTGGTGTTCCCCGCCGTGATATTGCTGGAATATTGCTAAAAGTGGCGTAAAACCATACTCACTCACTCATGAATACACAACTTACCCTAGAGTTTAGGCAGCTAGCTTGCAGTTTTTGAAAGGCATTTAGAAGTTGGATGAACATGAATACATGACACGTTTTATGAATAACAAGTACAAGACGTGTAAAGAATACAAAAAGTGTTATTTATGAAACGTTTGAAGAATTAAAAATAATTTGTTATTCATAAAACGTGTCATGTATTCAGGTAGCTTGCTACCAAGTCTACTAAATCTGTTGAGTGCCAGACAGGTATAACCTGGGTGAATACTGAAAAACATCCACTGTATGAAATCCACATTGTTGTCTATGAAATTCACCATCACAAAATCTCGTTCACCACCACCTGTTGTGATAAATGCCAGCAAGAACATCATCTAAAAATCGGATCGAGTGCCCAAAGGTCACCGGAATCCGGTAAAACCCTCAACAATGTGCGCGCCGCAAAAGTCATTCGCCACAGTCTAGGAACAGATCCCTTGTCTTACCACCTAATGTAACATGGATAACACTACTACACTTATCCAGTTGAACTGCAAAGGTCTTAAGACCAACTTAAATGAAATACAGCTGTTAATCCAAGACTTCCAACCATCTGTTTTCTGTTTCCAGGAAACGTACCTGAAGCAGGCAGATACATTTGACTTACGTCAGTACAATTCTCATCATTCCTTTTCTCCTTCGGGTGGCAAAGCCACTGGAACCTCCTCTATTTTGTTGAAACAGGGTGAAACATAACGTTACACATTGCATTTACTTTATGCTCTTTATATATCCCTACATCTTAAAGCCTCCAACAATCTGAACTTCAATCTCTATGTGACCAGTTACCTCAGCCCTGCATACTCATAGGGGATTTGAATGGACATAATCCTTTATGGGGAAGTAGTGGTATTACTACCAAAGGTAAAATATTAGAGGATTTCATTTCTGACAATAGTCTATGTATTTTTAATGATGGTACCAACACATATTTACACCCTGCAACGGGTAGCTATTCTGCCTTGGATCTAACAATCACAGATGCAAACCTTCTGAATGAATTTTCATGGTCAGTTCCTGATGATTTATGCGGAAGTGACCACTTTCCTACATTTTTAACAGTCAGTAACCCATCTGACGTTCCGCCCTCATCAAGGTGGGATTTTTCAAAGGCTAACTGGTCTAAATTCACATCATTGTGTTCTGAGAAATTAAAACATGAAGCATTCCAGAATATCACTGATCCCATTCAGCTGTTTTCAGATGAACTGAATGCTATAGCTACCGAATTCATTCCTAAGTCCTCTGCTAATCCACACATTCGTAAGTCATGGTTTGATAGAGACTGCAAACAGGCTAGACAAAATAGGAAAAGAGCGGGAAAAATGTTTTCGCAAGCATCCAACTGAACATAATTTGAATAATGTTAAGGTAACCAGAGCTAAAGCTCGACGTACCTTCAAACAAAATAAACGTCAATCATGGATAACCTACGTCTCGAAGATTAATTCCCGCACACCTACATCAAAGGTGTGGAATATGGTCCAAAGAATCAAAGGCAAAGATTCAAAAACGAGTGTTAAACACCTCAAGGAAGGAGATCATTTTTCTGGAGAAGGCTTCAAATATCGCAAACAAACTTGGTGAAACATTAGCTAAACACTCGTCTTCATCAAACTATCTTCCTGAATTTAAGAAATATCAGTAGATCGAGGAAAAGAAGAACATTAATTTCAACTCCGAAAATGGTGAAGATTACAACGAAGTATTTTCACTACATGAGCTACAAACTGCCCTTTGGCAAGCTCATGATACGGCAACAGGGGCTGATAATATTCACTATCAGCTCCTGAAACGTTTGCCTGAATCATGTCTTGAAGTTCTTTTAGACATTTTTGATGAAATTTGGACTTCAGGAAACTTTCCTCCTCCTTGGCGGAATGCTATTGTTTTTCCTATTCCTAAACCTGGCAAGGACCATTCAGATGCATCTAATTATCGACCTATATCATTAACTAGCTGTGTTTGTAAAACCATGGAACGTATGGTAAATAATCGTTTAATGTGGTATTTGGAAACCAATAATCTTTTTACAGATATCCAATGTGGTTTCCGGAAAAACGTAGTACCATCGATCATTTAGTCCGATTAGAATACTATGTTAAAAATGCTCTTGTAAATAAACAACACGTGGTATCAATTTTCTTCCATCTGGAGAAAGCATATGATACTACTTGCAAGCACGGCATTTTGAAAGATTTACATCATTTCGGTTTGAGAGGTCGTTTACCTCATTTTATCTCTCAATTTTTAACAGACAGGCAATTTCAAGTCCGAGTGGGTTCAGCCCTGTCTGATCATTGCAATCAGGATCAGGGTGTCCCACAAGGCAGTTTTTTGTCTGTCACACTTTTTAGTATCAAGATCAACAGTTTATCCGAGGTTTTAAATGATTCAATTGATGGATCACTTTTTGTGGATGATTGTAATATTTCTTGTCGTGGTAAAAATATGCATACTATTGAACGGCAACTGCAGCTCTGTTTAAATGAAAATGGTTGTCTGTCTTGAAAATGGTTTTAAATTTTCTAAATTCAAAACTAATTGCATACATTTTTGTAGAAAATATAAACCGCATAAAGACCCTGAACTGTTTCTTAATGGCACACCCATCAAAGTTGTCAAGGCGGCCAAGTTCTTGGGTGTTATTTTTCGATTCAGATCTAACCTTCCTACCAAATATTAAATCCCTTAAAACTAAATGTCTGAAGGCTCTCGATTTGCTAAAGGTTGTTTCCAATTCCAAGTAGGGAAGGGATCAAACTACCCTCCTACACCTATATAGATCATTAGTGCGATCTAAACTTGATTATGGCTCCGTCGTATATGGTGGAGCCTGCAAAAGCAACCTAAAACTACTTGATTCTGTCCACCACGAAGGCCTAAGACTTTGTCTTGGGTCTTTTAGAACTTCTCCTGTTGACATCTCCTGTTGACAGTCTCTATGTTGAGGCAGATGAGCCATCCCTTAACCAACGTCGTGTAAAATTATCATTACAGTATATAACAAAACTCTAACGAGTCTAATCCTGCATTTCGCTGTATTTTCAATCCTCTTTATGAGAATCTGTACAACAAAAAGTCTTCTCTTGTTCCGCCTCTTGGGCACAGAATTAAACCATTCATTTCTGCTGCGGCATTGAGCTGGAAAATATATCTCCTTCCCATCTTCTTTCTTCTCCTCCTTGGCAACTGGTGAGGCCTGAAGTTGACCTAACGCTGACAAAATTTAGGAAATCAGAAACAAATGAACTACAATATAAACAAGAATATAATCAATTAAAAAGTAAATATAATACATACAAATCCTTATTTACAGATGGGTCCAAGGATGGTGGCGCGATGGCATGTGCCACTGTTATTGGATCCCGAACAATATCTTCTAGAATACCGGATAACAGCTCTATTTTCACAGCAGAAGCAAACGCCATATTAACGGCCCTTAAATATATTCAAAGACATCCTAAACATAAACAATATATAATCTTTTCTGACTCTCTTTCTTGCCTTCAGGCTATAACAAATCTATCTTGCAAACATCACTTTTAATTGAAATAATCGAACTATGTAATGATCTTGCTACTGGCCAATGCGACATCGTCTTCTGTTGGTTGCCCAGCCACGTTGGCATTTCTGGGAACACAATGGCCGATCTTGCTGCTAAGGCAGCACTCAACAAACCTGTAACACCAATTCTTCTTCCATACTCTGATTACAAATCTTGCATTAGAACCTACATCCGTGATCTGATGCAGAAGAAGTGGGACACCCAGGCAGGTATCAATGAATTACATGAAATAAACCTTATTTGGTTACACTTACTTGGATTGTCAGTCCAGATTTCAGGAGGTCATTATGCGACGATGTGGCATTGGTTATACTCATTAATACCTGTTACAAGGTGAAGATCCTCCGTTTTGTATCCCTTGTGATGAGAGAACCACGGTCAAGCATATCCTGCTTGACTGTGTTGAATTCTCCATCATAAGGGATAAATATTTCAATGTTAAAACAATGATGGATCTTTTTACAAATGTTAATGTTCATTTAATTATTGGTTTTTTAAAAGAGATTGATTTATTTGATGAATTCTGAGTAATGTTTTTTGTAAATAGGTATCATTAAAGATTGGTAGTTTAGATTAGTGACTTAGATTGTTAGTGGCTGTACCCTCAAAGGGGGTTAAAGTATTGTAAAATTATTGTCCTCCTGAGAGGGTACGTATGTCCCAAAACGTTCAAAGCTAACTTTAAATTTACCTGATTTTTAAAACGTAGTATTTTTGTTCTTTTACAGTTGACTAAATATTTCCTACAATCGCCAGCGGCTGAAGGGATGGTGTAAATCCAAGCTAGGGTCCATGCAGGTAGCAAAGGTACTGTAAGTCCCAATGGTCCCTAGTATGGTGATCTACCTTCAGTTGTTGGCGATCTATAGATTATTTTTATATTGTGATGTCCTCTATAGTTAAAATGTTTTAGATTTAATTACTAGTTTTACATTTATATCTGTGATATTCTAGTTGTTTTACTGTCTTTTGTCGACAGCTATTTAGATTGATTACCTTGTTTTCATCGCTATATGGCTGTAATATTGCCGATGCGATGTAAAATTTTAACTCACTCAGGTAGCTTGCAGTCAGTCAGTCAGTGTGAACATGTGACAGCTGCGGTTGTTGCTTGGTTTCAAACTACAATATGCGCGTGAGTGTGTGCTTATGTTGCACTGTCATAAATAATGGCATATGCATACTTGTTTTCATTCTCTCAGTGTGATATTCTGGTTGTTTTACTGCCCTTTGTGGACAGATTTTAAAATGGAACTAAATATATTATCAATTCCCGTGTATGTGCTTGTACGTCGTTGTCTTCAATGATACCGGTTTCAAAATGCCAGCACACTGTGGTAGTGCTGACAGCAAGTATCGTGTTCAAACTATCGATCTCTGCTCTCCAAGAAGTCTTTCCACTAGAGTCGGGTGGTGATCCTGCAACTAGTTGATGATATGAGGGAAAGGTACGTGTCCCTGCCCTGTATCCCTTGTGTTCTGCAAGTACGTACATAAACAGAATATTTCATTTCAACATATTACCCTGCAGATTCGAATTAAACATTCGATAATCTCAGCCCCTGGAACTCAATTGCATAACACTACATTATATATAAAGCACCTTGCAATTTACTCCAATATATCTTCTGATATTTAATTGTCAATGAACGTTTTTATAAGAGAACACCACCTTTATACCCTGTGAAATGTGTTAGGGTGTAACATAGGAGCTTGGAATCCTTTTACTTCCAAAAGGAAATTAGACATAGTATTGTTTATCTAAACATGTTTTGACATACTCAACCAACAGCAGTTTCTCAACTTCCCAAAGTCTCAACACATATTTAACATAGACATTTCTATGAAAAGTGTGTGATATAGTTAACAGCGTGATTTCTCAGTTACCCCGCCCTGTTTGAGCGTCAATAAAAACCCATACATTTCAAGCAGATCTGCTGTTGTAACAATTGTTTTACCAAATTTGAACTCTTGAAGTCTTGGGGGAAATTGATCACAGTCATTTGTTGTGTTATAGTCGTTGAAGGAGAATACAAGAAAATTGCAATAACTGACTTGGTTAAAGATAAAGTCATCAGAAACATGTATCCCAATTTTTAATTTAGTGTTATTATTTATATTTTAAACTCGAAAACAGTTTCTGTTATCTGAGTTTCGGCAATTATGCATATTCCACTAGCAAAGTCCGTGACCTTTTATACTAGTGGCGTCATATGTGACTAAGGTTGGCCATAATGCGTAAAACCAAGTGCTACAGTAATGTAGACCGCTGTTGTGTTGTTTGTTTGTCGTTCTTGTAATTGGTAAATGGAGTATTGTGTAGTCTGTGGTTGCATGGCGTCATCGAACAATGGAAATAAGCACCACGGACGATGTAAATAGTTTGGGCGGCAGTTTTCAATCGACATAACAGTTATCGTAGACCAATGATTTGGTACAATACTAATCCATATTCATTTCATGATATTCAATTTATACCACATCATTACATGTTACAACTTACTGTCAATCGTAATGTTTAACATTGATTAAAGCAAGTGATGAAATATATATTATCAAAATCAAACACATATTTTCCCATGAGCTTGAAAATGTTTCGCTATAACGTTCGTTCCGATCTGGAGCCCTAAATACTGCAGTTTATAAAAACCAAAACAAAACCCAAAACATTATCTATAAATACAACGGCAAATAATGAAGTACCTGTTTCATTGTTGATAATGGTATATTGTTATGAGAATGTGTTTTAGTTAATAATAATGTCAGATTAATTAACTTTTAAGTGTTATGGGTCACAAAAGTTTAAAGCGCTGAATGACGGTGGGATTCCAGTAATTTCTAGATGGTGGTGGTATGGTATAGCTTTTGTCAGAACACTTTAGAACTGTATATTAGATATATAAGGGATGGTTGCTGACATAAAGGACGGGACGACTTTGGGTATATGCTCATCTGTCTGCTAGCAACAACATCTACATTGAACTTTCAACAAATTTCAATCAGTACATCTACAAGGATCAAGACTTTGGTGACTATAGAAATTTAGTTACTATTTTAGGTTTGTGACCCAATCGTATTCCATTAGAAATCTGTTCTGTCATTCATCGTAACCTTGTTTTATCTTTTATTCAATATATAATTCAATATTATGGAGTCGATTGTGTTTTGGTTTGTGTTTTTAAAGGGGCCTCACAAGACGTTTATTTCAGTAACTTTTAAACCGTAACAAAAAATTGGGGCGCGTCCAGGATCGAATTCATTTGACATATGAGACTTTTGTGGAAAATTTATTTCAAATTTCTGTATTTTTGCAAACAAGGTAACTGTGAAACCAGCAAAATGATGCTTAAACTTGAGGGTTGTCTTAAGTCCCCTACCCCTGAGACAGTGGGTCACTTGCGCAAATCAGATTTATCGCAAATTTCTGTACATTTACAATTTGAAGCCAAGCCTGCTATGGGGAAATTTCAGATTTGGAAATTTGTGTTGAATCACTATATTTATGTGAGAGGTTTTGGAAATGGTTAAATGGTTCGGAAATGAAAAAACTTGAAGTTCAATTGGAACTAAAGTGGCTAGAAATAGAAAAAGAAAAAGAAGAAAGGGAATTGAAAAAGTTCAAAATGGAGAAAGAAGTAGAATTCAGAAAAATGGAAAATGATACAGAAAATTGGTATTTGACAAAGAAATTGAGGTGAAAAAGCTCGAAAAGTCTCCTCACTCAAACCCTTCCTCTTTTGACATTGCAAGGCACGCCAGACTGGTACCCCCTTTCAATGAAAAAGAAGCAGATGAATATTTTCAGAAGGAATCTTTGTTCGATAGGTGGTGTGGTTCTATGGAGGTCCTAGATTTTGATGGTTTGAGGCAGTTAGATTTGATGGAGGATTTCAAGCAGAGCGTTCATTCTGATCTCAAGACTTATTTGGATGAACATAAAGTTGGCGTCTCACATGAGCCAGCGATGTTGGCAGATGACTATTGTTTGACTCACACGAGTTCTTTTAGGTCTCCGGGTTATACCAAGTTTTCTGGTCAAAAGGATAAGACTTCAGGACATGCAGGTACCAGTGGTGTTAATACAGGTTCAAATTCTACTGAGAAGCAATCACAGTCTTTTCAGTCAAAGTCTAAGGCGTCTAGTAGTTCTGATCCAGTTTGTGCATATTGTAAGATGCCAGGTCATTCTGCATGTTACAAACTCCATTTTAAAATCAGTTTGCAGGTTCCCCAAATGCTTTTGTGTCTATACAACCTAAGCCTTTCGTTCCGGGTGGTTCTGAAGAGAGTTTTCTTTGTCAGAGTAAGTCCCCAGGTTCTGTAGTTCGTATGGGGTATTTACCCTTTGTTTCTAAAGGTTCTTTGTCACTTATGGGAGATAATTCTACCCCACAGCCCGTTCTTAATTTGGTGGATTCTGGAGCTCTTCAATCTTTGATTTTGAAGGCTATTTGTTCTGATGAGTCTTCAGCAAACTCAGATGTTTGCTTCAGAGTATAGGTGGAAATTCTTCTGCACCTCTCCATTCTGTGAATTTGACTTCAGATCCGATTTCTGGTGAGGTGAAAGTTGGTGTTCTTGACTCTCTCCCAGTTCCTGGTGTCGATTTGTTGATCGGTAATGATCTGATGGGGGCCAAAGTCGGTGCTGATCCTATTGCCACTGTTTCTTCGGGGGATTAGTTATTACAGAAAAGTTGGATGATTATTTTCTGGCTATTTTTCCTTCTTGCGCAGTGACTTGTTCGATGTTGAAAGGCATTTCTTCCAAGACTTCTTTGCCGAATGACTCCATTTATCGTTTGTCAGGTACTTTTATGGACCATTCTTTTTATGAGGTAGAGGCTGATGGCTTATCTTCAAAGGGTTAACTCTTCTGGTCTTCTTGATAACTGTAATAGTTTGTCAGCTGGTGATCACATTCTTTCTTGAGAGCAACTTATTAGTGCGCAAGGTGAGGATGTTGAGTTGCAGAAATTGGCCAATAACACTGTTTCCTTTGAGGAGATTAGCAAGGCTCCAGTTTGTCATAACTTCAAGGATGGTGTTCTGATGAGGAAATATAGGTCTCCGGATGTTCCCGGGGGGGGATAAATGGAAATTGTATTACCAGTGTATACCAAACTTATTTTGAAATCATGTACTTTCACTGGCACAGGAAAGTCCCATGGCAGGTCATTTTGGTGTAAACAAAACTTGTGAGAAAATGATGGCACATTTCCTTTGGTCCAGTTTGAGACAAAATGTGGTTGAATTTTGCAAGACCTGTCATGCATGCCCAGATGTAGGAAAACCAAATCAGAAAGTTCCTATGGCTCTCTGTAAAAAGCTATACCAGCTTTTGAGGGACGTTTCCGTAGAGTGATCATTGATTGTGTTGTCCACTACCTAAGACTAAGTCTGGTATCTAATCAGTATCTTCTCGGTACTTCTTGGCGCTGCTGTGCTGACATGAAAACTTTCTGATTCTTATTTAATTCCGAGGGCGGGCGATTGCATTGATCGCATTGGTCAAGCTCAATACATAAGTAAGTTTGGCTTATTGAAGGGCTTCTGCCAGATTCAACTTCTATGAAAATATCCGCCTTTGCTACACCAGATGGACTGTATCAATACAAAGTGCTGCCATTTGGTCTGAAGAGCGCACCAGCCACGTTCCAGAGACTCGTCAACAATGTCACATCTGGTCTTGATGGTGTTGAAGCTTATATGGATGATGTTATCAATTATGGCATGGAGTGGGAAAACCATCTGAAGAGAATCTGTGCTTTCTTCCAAAGACCTATCAACCTTTTCGGGAAAAAAGTTAAAATTTCAGAGGGATAGCAGTTGTCAGACTGCATTTGAAACAGTCAAAACCATACTCATGAATTCTCCAGTATTGCGGGCACCAAATTTTGAAAAAGCATTTAAGTTCCAAATTGATACAAGTGATGTACAGGTGGTGTCCTGGTTCAAGAGGATGATTCAGGAATTGATCATCCGGGTTGTTATTTTTCCAAGAAAATAGAGAAGTTGAATGATTCTGTTGGATGCTACAACAAATGAATAAAAACAAAATAGAAACGTTAAAATTAAAATCGACTAAAGTTAGAAAACAACATCAGGCCATTACCTAGTTCGAGGAATATATCCATCAATATCCACATAAAGGAATGCCATTCATCTGCAGCTGACAAAAAGCCCTGTTCCATGTTGTTATGAGAGTGTGTTTTTTGCAATATATCATATCATTGATTAAGTGATAGTTATTATGAGTCACAATGTTTAAAGTTTTGAGTGTGGGTTTTGGCACGCTTCTCGCATCTTATATGCTCAATGGAAATAGTATTTTTAGCGGCACGCCTTTTTGATAGCACTTCAGAGTTGCCTCCCTTGGCAAGTTGTTGACTTCATGCCGTGTGTTCCACATGATACCATATCGTTCCGAGAGAATAATGATGGAGCTTGGCTTTACTAGAATGCTCGAGAACTGTGTAAGAGCTATATAAAGGCTGGTTGTTGAGTAGTGCGACAGGGGACTTTTCACATGACTGGATTTATACACATCTGTCTGCCATCGTCATAGAATTTGGTTTTCCTTCATCGTCAAGTTGTTCAACATTTCAAAACTGACCGTGCTTGTCTATTCAACTGCTTTTATTGTAAACAACCTTCAATAAGTATATCTGTTCTCACTGTAAATGTCAAGACTCTGGTGAGTTAATATTTGATATTTGTGACCCAATACTTTAGATTTGTGACTCAATTGCATTGTACTAGAAATCTGTATTGTCATTCATTGTAGCTTGCTCATTGTTTGTTCAATATATTATTGAATAATTTAGACTTGTCTGTGTTCTATTTTGCTGGTTCAAAGGGGAATCTTAAACCTTTTGTCACGGCAAATATTAACCGTAACAATGTCATGTGTCTTTTAACAGTCTTATATGCAAAAAATGTATAAATCGTTGTTATCAGTGATGAATAGGAACGTTTTATGGATAGACATAATAGATACGAACGGAACTTCATTGTTCGTTGAGCAATCCATGTACGCATTTGCTGTGTACTAATGTTAAAAACTGTATATACCTGTTTACCTAAGTAAATGTTCAGATTTTTCTAGCAATGGCAAAGTTAGGCTGATTTATTTACAGACTCAAATAAATCAAATGTGTGTTTTTAATATCATAGGTCAAAAGACATTACAGTGTTACATGACATAATTAATATCGATGTGGAAAAAAAACGGAAACAGAATCAAATTGGATCAGTCATCACACCATCCATGCATCGGAAAATCAGAAAAAGCCTACACTGCTTGGATACTTGATTACAATCCGACAAGAACTACCGGAGATGTTTTCAAATAGCGGCATCTGATCATCATGGGCATCCACCGTTCTTATTTTCCCATTATTTAGGTCGAAAGGGTGGACATTTCCCAGCCCCGTGTCCGTCTCGTCCGTCAGGGACTGACCACCTGGCAGCTAGGCAATTGTTGGCGCGAAATATTGTTCGCTCTGGATCAGTGCCCCTTTAAGTGTCGGGTGTTTGCGTAATAGGCGGAAATATGAGTGCGTTTTTAACGTGTTTATTGCGATTTTACAAATTTTTTGTTCAGTTTTAATCATGAAATGTTTCTTTTAGAATTTAGAAAAAATTGTTAGTATTCTCCTTTAAACGATCAATCACATATTTGTATTTAAGAAGAATATGTTAAAAGTGCCCAACCTAAACAAATTTAGACGCACAATGTACTTGATTATCAAATTTTTTCAAAACTGTTTCCAGTCCAGACACTTTCTAAACAAGGTTAGAATTCCAAACGTTTCAGCAAACAATGATTACAAAAACAAAACAACAACAACAACAAAAACACAACAACATAAATAACCCAAACAAACAAAACAACACTGTCTGTGACCATAGCGTCAATGGCTGCAGTTAACAGACATTCATTTGTGCTTAATGAGACAAGTCATATGAATACACCATGCCATTTAGAAAGTGGTCAAATGTAACATATGTTATATTTGGGATTACACTTTCTGAGTACAGTACAGATTTTTGTACTTTTGTTGGGTTATGTTCCATGCGGCATTCAAACCCACACCCTCAGAGTCAGGCACCTAATCGCCAGCACACAAAGTCAGCCGCCTGATATTTCATGTACGTGTGACCGAGCAAATACTCGGTAAGAAATATAGGATAAATCTAAATCAGGTCATGCACGATTTCAAGATTTTCATAGTCTCCTAAATGCTCTTTTAATTCATGACATGCAAAATAAATGCAAACTTTGCGGCCAAATGACACTTACATTTTCAACGTTTGTCATAAAGACCTCGGATAATATGTGAATTTGGTCACAAAGTTCAAAATATTGGACATACTGTGGTGCTAATGGAAGCATGTCCGATTGCATAACAATGTCTTGCTTAAAGTCTGTGGTCGTAAAGGTCCTGCGAATTACCGACCAATTTCACTGATAAGCTGCGTTTGCAAGACTATGGAACGCATGATCAATATTAGATTAGTTTCGTACTTGGAAACAAACAATTTACTTTGTGACATACAAAGTGGTTTCCGTAAACATCGAAGTACCATTGAATATTTAGTGCGATTAGAATCATGAATACACAATGCCATTTAGAAAGTGATCAAATGTAACATATGTTATATTTATATTTCTTAGTTAAGTACAAATTCTAGTGTTGTGTTAGTTGGAGTCCCATCCGGGATTCGAACCCACACCCTCAGCATCAGGCACGTAATCGCCAGCCGTTCATAACGGTTTACCTGTGCCGGAATCGGCCCAACTTAAAAACGTCGGCCACGAAGCAGTTTCGTGTGGTCTGGGCAGTTACGCGACCCATAAACAGTGAGTTACTGGTTGTCGCTAAAATCGTAAACAGATTACGCAAATGATGCAGTCGAGTTTGATTGTTCTCGACATGACCTGGGGCGATCAGATATCGTACCCGTTCTCTTGTTATGGGATATTTATATAGTGCATATGTCCATGCAACTAGTACATGCTCAAGGCGCGCGTGTAACAGCCACAGTAGACTGGCAAACCTGGAGCATGTCAAATGAACCTACACGTTCAACATTTGTAAGGCGTGGCATGAGAATTATGGGATATCATACACCTAATTCATTTCTCCAAATGTGAAGTTTCATATTTTGTTCAGTATATATCATTTGATATGACATTGTTTGATATTGCTTATTTCTTCTATATTTTTGCGTAATTGAAACAAATGCGGACAACTTTAATTTTAATATGACTTTAAGTTATTACAGCAAAGGCTGAGCGGAAGGGGAAATAACATGGTTATGCTTGCCTGTGGAACTCTCTCCCTACAGACATCAAATCTGCTCCAACTCTCTCAAGTTTCAAATCTCATCTAAAGACATTTCTTTTTCTTCGCTACTGACTGTCTTGTGTTTGCGCTTAGAGCATGGCCAAGTGTTGTGGAGTCAAGCGCATTACAAATGATCTATATTATTATTCAGGCACTGTGAGACTATCAAAAAGGGCCTCGTGTAGTGCAATAATATTTCAGTTATATACTCCCAGAAATATATTTTTATAGCAGTGTTGCTTGACCTGAATGGACTTGCTGGTTTGTCTCTGGTATTTGGCTGTGCTCCAACAGAGATAGAGGGCTATTCCCATGGGATATCAGGTCACTTGCGAGGACAAAGGGGCAGCGCATCGTCCTTTGTTCATAACTGAACCTTTCAATCCCTCTATACAAGCACCTCACAATATTTGCCAACAGTGAACGCAAAGCGTAACTGATACTGGTAGCAGCGCGTAACTTGAATAATGCTATTTTCATTGTCAGGCTCTTTAAGTAATACGAGTATTGTAGTCAAATGACCGTTGATTTCAAACGTATTAAAATATGTGAACATGAGGTTACAAGAACCAAGTATTTCAGTTGATAGAAATATATATTCATCTTCTTTGAACACCGGTAAAATGAACACATGCAACAGCTTCATATCTATACCGTACGGCATGGTACATATCTAAGCTGTGTAAACATTTGACTCTTTGAAAAGTTTCCTCGCCTAAGGATATTTCCATGTTCCTAACCCTAGTAAATCGGAATTGCAATTAAGAAAACTGTATTGGAATACTCTATGATCACGTATCTGCTGGGGTACCTGTTTTGTAATTGGAAATACCTGAAAATCCGGTCATAGCATACATGAAAGAGGTGTCTGTGCCTACGAAAATATAGAATGAGCCCATGTTTCAAAGTCATAGCAGTGTATGAAAGATCTGCAAATATACCCAAAGTTATTTATAGCATGTATTTCCCACTGTGTTTGCGTTTATTTCAATGGTGAGGTGAGGTGAAATTGGGTTTAACGTCGTGCTTGAGGATATTTCGCTCATATGACGACGTGCATGCGTGTGTGTGTATGTGCGGCTGCTTGTACTAGCCCAGACTGAAGCTGGTTTTATAGTGCTACCCCACTGAGATACCATGCCGCAGTAAAGCATGAATACCCCACTCAGACACATTATATTGACTCCGAGCCGACCAGTCCTTGTTGTACCCATTAATGCCGAGCGCCAGGCAGGGACCATCAAGTACCATATTTTAACGTCTTTTAGTATGACGCGGTCGGGGATCGAGCCCGCGACCTTACGCTCTCCGGGCGGATTATTTCAATGGTGCACAATCCGCCTTTTGGTCCTGTGTAAAAATCAGTGATGATACCAGGTGTTCGCCAAAAAAGGGTAAGCATGTCCGTACCGGTAGAACCCGCCATTCAGTATTTGCCAAAGAATGGAAGTATTTTTGTGCCTAACCCTGCACCGCAGTACACCTGCAATACGACGGTGACATGTAAACAAACCAGAAAATCAAGTGATCGATGACCTGCATCATGCAGCCATTGAGGGGCAACACGTTAATGTGGCTTTCCCATCCTTACCCATTCTCAGCTGGGCGGATTGGGACACATAGTACTTTGTCGAAGTTTACTGCACGTTGCTGTACCTGCAACTAGGTGTTTGCACGTATTCATGTGGCCACCATCTGGTCATTTACCAACGGATTCGTGGGTTCATTTACGTGCACAGGTTGTGTACTGTACACGAGGGGTTGTGACAACACTGAAAGAGTCTGCACGCAAAGCTGACTCCAAGGTTTTTACACCCGGTCACAGGCGAGCTCGATCCCGGCACCTTTAGCTCGCTGGATCACTAGCCTGGCGCCTTAGATGGCTCGCCCACCGCAAGTAGAAGTACAGCTATCCGTATTCTTAAAAGTAAAGAAAAACGTTCGGGAAATAGATTTGTTTCAAGGCACACTGGGAGATAGTTTTTAATGTCTCGGACCAAACATTTCTTTTGTAGTAGTCTGGTGCAAGTCCGCTCTCTTCTGACTGTGACTAACTTTCCTTCTAAGAGGCTCAGGGCACCATCTTTTCTAACGAGACTGAAGTCTTGTGGCTGAAGTATCTTGGCTAAGTGACAAATAGAGTGGGTTGGACAAGCAACACCAACAGTGAAAAAGCGGTTAAAAGAACAATATCCTCTTGTGATTGCTGAAGAATCTACAGTGAAAGGTCAAAGGTCCCTTGGGTACTTACAGAGTACCTCTTGCTCATCCCTAATTATCTGTACCGAAGGACGAGACGAGGTTATACCGTCCTTCCAGGTGAAGGTAAGTCAATTCAGGTGTTGGTTACGATTAAGCGACGACACAGTCGACGGTAACTACCTGACGTTATCCAAACATTGTGTACCTTCAAAGTACCGTCTAATTACTGGAACATAACTACCTTGGACACTTGTAGTTCGTTAGTTAGATCATGTCCTACTGTACATGTCTTCTTCAGGATGCATTCCAACCGTGAATATGAGATAGAAGTTGCTATGTCGGATTTGATGGAGTCTGAGGACTCCGACCACGGTGAAATGGAGAGGAGAGAGGAGAGAGAACAATGGGCTTCCCAGATAGAATACCTGCTGTCCATGATTGGTTTCAGCGTAGGCCTTGGCAACGTCTGGCGATTCCCGTACATCTGCCAGAGAAACGGTGGAGGTACTAAATATCAGCATGTTTCAATGAACATGATGTTGATCACTGTCTGGTTCACACTTGTTGATATATATCGGGCAACGTCACATAATTAAAATGCCCCTGAGTGCGGTGTTAAACAAGAAACAAACTGACGGACCACTACTTATTATTGGTTCGGTGTTTCCGATACATACTTTCGAAGTCTATGCTTATTAGGCATTTAACATAAATATTTCTTTTCCAGTTTAATGATATTATGAACAAAAAACGTTGGTTACCGACAGAAATAGCTTCTACCTTACTTCGTATGAAACTGTTTGTGATCACTCTTCTACAAGAGTTTTTAATCGAGGCTGGACCAGACAAACCAGTGATTGACAACATGAACACCGATCTACGCATTAGGGATACAATGACATGTGTCAACCAAGTATGCGAGCCTGACAACTCGATCCAATTAGTCGCCTCTTACAAGCATGAACTATGGACTTGAACTGAAACAACGAAATGTCTGTCTGTTTTAGGGGCGTTCTTGATTCCTTTCGTCATGTGTCTTGTGCTGTGTGGCCTTCCTCTGGTCTTTCTCGAGGTTGCTCTGGGGCAGTTTTCAGGAATGAGTCCTTCCCACGTCTGGAGCCTGTGTCCTTTGATGAAAGGTTGGTGACAACTGCAACAGTAACATATATTTCTGGTATGCTGTATAACAGTTTGCTTGTTAGAGCAAATATAAAAGTGACATAAGAGTTATGCGATTACAAACCTTTAAACATTGTTGAGTATACTTGAGTGAGGAAGTAGGAAATTAGTTGCTCTTTGATATCGCAGAAGAACTCACCACAGTAGAAATGGACTTCATTATTGTGGCCATGTCGTGAATCGAACCCAAGCGTTTGTTCGCCTAAACCACTAGGCTACACAGCAGCCATTTTGTTTTTTACTATGATATGTATTTTCCTAACACAAACTGCATCCAATGGGAAGAGAAATAATAACATTTTACATGAGTATATTCTATATGCAACATGTAACAAAATGACATCAAAATGTTTTCAGACTTGTTATTCTAATTCAAGTAAAATAAAACTAAATGACAAAAGCGATGGCATCTGCGGGGGGTGCACTTCTTCTTAATAACACCAAGCTGTTCTTCATCCATTCATCATCAGTATGAACTATCACGTCATTTATTTTGTGTGTGCAGGTATTGGCATTGGCATGCTGGTCATATGTGTTGGGTCTGCCGTCTACATGAATGTAATCTGTGGCTGGGCGATGTACTACGCCATATCCTCTTTCAGTACCGTCCTACCCTGGGCAAACTGTAACAACACGTGGAACACTGACACTTGTGTTGCTGGCGTCGAGGCATTGCACCATAGATTAACTGGAGGTATCACAGCTGTTCTCGTATCATGTAATATGACCAGATCACAAATGGTAAAGTTGTAAAATGTTTTAAAATTCAATTTGAAGTATATATATATGACCATGCTTTAAGAAGTGTTTCTGTATCATTTTGTTGAATCTTACAATATGTTCTGCTTGAAGCATTGGGTTCTTGTGGTACTGAAACGGTTTTCAGGCTTTCATGTTCCTGAATATGCTGATTATATCCTCCTAAATGTCCGCTAAATGTCTATATAATTCAACAGAACAATGCATGTAAAATAATACTGAAAGTATGTTTTTGTGCAGAGTACAATGCCACAAGTGACTGGGTCAACAAGTCCTACAGCTTCAATACTACTGACATCAGTATCACAACCTACACTAGCGAGGACTCACACAATCAATATCGTACAGCAGCGGAAGAATTTTGGCAGTACGTGGAAGTTTTCCGTTTACTATAATGAGAGAGAGAGGATGTGGGGATCGCCGCGACTGTCGTAACGGGACTAGGCAGTCAGATAGCTAGCTTATTGCTGACTACGGGGCTAAACGGCAAACACACAATCGAAATATATAATGATGATATCTGGGCAGACAACACACTTCGCTTTTGGAACTATTCATGCATCCTGTTGTTTCTGATAAATTCCACGATATCTGAAATGTCATCCATTATAGTAACATTGGATAGTGTGTCTGCTAGGTGAGCAGAGGGTCGAATGTTCGATCGTTGACCGCGTCATATCAAAAGACGTTAAAATACGGTATTTGATGGTATTAAGGGAATCAAGGGCTGTTCACTACAATGTGCTTAGTGGGGTAACTATGTTAAACTTTGGCATAGTATATCGATGGGCCAGATCCATAAATCCGCCATAAGTTCAGTCTACAGCGAAACAAAGGATACGAGAGCTATTTTCTTGAACCTGATGTTAAAGTTTACATATATTATATATTCAGCTACAAGGCACTTGGGATTTCAAAGGGTATCGACGAAATTGGATCGATCAAGTGGGAGATGGCGTTGTGTCTTCTGGCTTCCTGGTTCCTCATCTTCATATGCGCGGTGAAAGGAGTACGATCTGTTGGAAAGGTATAAACATCATTTTAGATTCACAGACATTTGTGTAATGTAGAGAAAACGATTGACAAAACACGTGTTACTGAAAGAAAAGAAAACCCTTTTAGAATGTTATTTATGTGGTAATGGAGGTGCGATTTCCTGTACAAATTAAATTATAGGTACTATACAATATGATAGATTAACTACTGTATTTGATGTTGGTGTTGATTTATAAGATGCGGATAATACAATGAAGGTGATGTTTATGTCTATATCACGATAGCATGACAATCCAGTACGTTGCGAGAGCAGTGACATGAAGGATTCCACCTTGATATATTTCAGGCCGTCTATGTAACAGCAACCTTACCGTATGTCATCCTTACTGTTCTGCTCATTCGTGGACTGACTCTACCGGGAGGAACCGATGGAGCTGTATTTTATATCACTCCAAACTTCAGTAAACTTCTGGAAGTACAGGTATTATGTCACAGAGCAAGGACAAGCAGACTTTGGATCGTGCATTATAAGGGAACTCATAATAGTGTCTGATTATCAAATTATTTTATATCTAACATGATGTCAAAGACCTTTCAGAAGTAAACCATCTTAAATGTATAAAACTATCAAGATACTTGCAATTAGTGATGAAGGATTTAATTACCACATTGTTGATGACTTATAGTAGTCAGCAGTGGTATTTCAATGATCTACTCATGAATGTCAATGGCTATCTTTCTTTGATAACATTTGGTTACACATATAGACTGCCTCATGGCCAAAATGAAAGCGAATGTACCCACTTCCAATGTATAATATTATTGTTTCTGTACCCTTTGGATGCTCATAGTAGAAAACAAAGATGCAACAGTGTAGTCTAGTGGTTTAGGCGTTCAGCTGTTCTGTATTGTAGACTAAAGTGTTGCCGTATGTAGTGTCACGAAAATGAATAGAAGGGACACTCAATTCTTCAAGACTTATATCTTATCTTATACTTTATTATACGACGTTCTTTCAAGAATGTTACAGTTACAGGTGATCTTCCACCATGACTCATTTTGCATAAGAAGATATTCTCTTCTTCATCAGGTGTGGTTAGAGGCGTGTATCCAGGTGTTCTACTCCCTGGGTGCGGCCTGGGGTTGTATCATCACTATGTCGAGTTACACCAAGTTCAACACAAACTGTCTCAGGTAATATCAGGAAAGCTATGCCACCGGCATATCAAGATTCATTTTGATAGGGATTTCTTTGGCATTTGTAGGTTCATTTTGGAAGGAATCTCGGTGGCAAACTCAAACATCATCTACTTGGTGTTAGATTCTATTGAATGACAAAGCAGATTGTAAAGGGCAATAAGTAGTTAGGACTTTCCATAAAACCCGATACTATTCTCAGATATAATTTATGAATGCTATCTGTTTACTATGAAGGAGTGTACTTGTACACCAGTAGTCTGACTAAAGACCTTTGACAAGGCATGGTGCTGAAAATTCACATTTACAAATATATATCTATTCGCATAATGATAGACGTTGAACGTATGTACTTGTAAGTCATCATGAAATAGATATCACTAAAGAAGTTTAAGCAAGCATCTGAATATTTAAACAAGTGACTTGTTTTCCAAAATCTTAAAACATCGTCTCTTTCGAGTCTCCCGCTGGTTATGATTTGACCCTGACTGACCAATCAGAACCGAGGACTTGACAATACTTGTGATAGAATATATATATAACCTTCTCGGGTTTTTAAATTATGGCACTTAAAACATTTCTTTTTCAGTTGAACCCAAAAGTAAGCATGATATTTGAAAAAAAGGTTCTCCCTTTCTTCAAATTTGAGTTCATAACTATTTAACAAATAGAGTCTTAACCCCCTTGTGTCATTGCTTAATAGCGCGTAATGGCGAAAGTCATTTTCTTTTGGTTACATCTAAGCTACATCATATGAATGGTTGAATTTAGTTATCAGACATGTATACTTGCAGTTAAATACTTAAACCTCCGATAGAGGTTATTGGATGGTTGAATAGTTTCTGTTTTAATCTTATTCAGAAATGCGATTGTGTGCACCTTTCTGTGTGAAGGAACAAGCATGTATGCTGGGCTTGTAGTCTTCACGATACTTGGATACATGTCCCACGAGGCCAGTGTGCCGATAACGGAAGTTGTGTCATCAGGTAAGTACATATCATTTTGACATATCATAAATGACGAAGGAATGAATGTGTGTGCCTCAGTGTGTTTGAGGGAGTATGCGTATGCATATGTGTGAATGTGTGTGAGTGAGTGAGAGAGTGTGTGTGTGTTGGTGCGTGTGAATAACAGCCTGTATCTGCTCATATTTAGTGTGCATTAAGTCAAGAACCCTGGGGTCCATTCTATCAACATATTCATGTTAAATGGGTTTGATCCAATGTCCCACACAACAATGTTCAAGTCATGTGACGACTGCCAAAACTTTATCGAGTCTAGTTCAAACAATCAGCCATTTAATTTATAAGCAACGATCCGAACCGATCCCAACGATAGGGGGTAAGTAGCCATGCCTTCAACCAAGTCACTGAATCAGGCCATCCAATCCATTTAGTTGCTTCTTGCAACCCATGATAGGTTGTTAACGACCAATTCTAAACTGTATTTGTCAAAGGCTTCCAATTTAATTGCCTCTTAAAACAAACAATTGGCTGAATTACACATTTTCCCCCTTGGTCACATCTGTGTATGCTTCAGTAAGTAGTAAGACGATGGGGGTACAGCACCACTTCCCCTCATGGTGTCCTATTGGTCCAATTCAGCTCCCAGTAGCCCTTAAAAATGATGGTTGATGAGCGGGGACATAGTTTGATGTGAACCGTATTGAAAGGGGTCAGCCTTGAATATTTTTTGGTTAAAAAATAATAGAAAGAGAAAGATGGAAAGATATTTGAAAAAATAGCAAAATGTCATCAGCAGCCACAATCCCACAGGGAGAAAGGTATAGAGAGATGTTGTTGTTGTTATGCACCTCCTCCCTATGGGATTGTGTCGACTGGATTGACCTCCCTCAGAGACGTCCCCTTCTCAGGAGAGACCCTTCTCAGAAAAGCCCCATGATATGATTTTGATACCTTATGGTCGAAACTGATTTTGAAAGTTGCAAGGAATCCACAGAGGCTTGATTGGGATACGAACTCACAATGCAGAGTTGCGCTGCTCTACATCAAGCCTGTAAGGCTGGATTTACACCGCATTTTGTGACGCATGCGTTACAGAGTGCGTTTTTTCCAATACACTAGGTGCGATCATCTGCGATATAAGCCAGTGCATTTTGACTCTGTGATGGCATCAAAGATTGCTTTTAAGCTACTAATAGATGAGGAGGAGGAAGAAGAAGAGATGGAGGAAGAAATCCTAGCATCTCTGGCAGTTTCTGTGCATGAGGAAGAGAACAGAACACGGAGATTGTGGGTTCATCGCTTAAACCAACAAAGATTACTTGAAGGAGCCTATAATCGTCTAATAAGGGAATTAGAAGAGGATGATGAAAAATTCCAAAAATATTTCAGGATATCTGAAGAGCAATTATATGCATTACTGTCGAAAATTGAACATTCAATATCAAAACAACACACAAGAATGCGACCCGCTATTGCAGCACGGGAAAGATTCGCTGTCACCTTAAGGTATGTTCAGGGCTTTTCACTGTTCCTTAAAAAAGTAACAACTATATATATCGATTTAAGAGCTCTTTAATGTTTACATTGGTACTTAAAACGTAAGAATTCAAATTAAATATCACCAATCTTTGATGTGTTTTCGAAACATTGAAACTAAAAATAAGTAGAAAATATTTGTTTTCATGCCAACGTGTTATCATATCACACGGTACTTCCGTGCTAATTGTTCTCTCATACACTCAGGCATTACAAATTCCACATAGAATTTGAGCAGTACTGATTTCCCTGGGGAACATAGTTTTAATCCTGAGGGTTCTGTTGACATGAACCAAATTGAGCATCATGAAATATTTGGGCAATTTTCATTTTTACAAGACTTTTGGAAGCATCTGGAAGTAGCTATAAATCTTTTGCATAAGACATCATGAACATTTCATCACTGTCCTTGTGTAGTGCTGCCAAAGACTCTGCTAAGACCTTGTCTCTCGCCTCCTGTCTTGAACGGTTCCTCACTCTTGTCTCCCCAGGGACCCCAATTAATTTAGAACTGTTGTCCTCTGATTTCCGTGGTCTCTTTTTCGGTACGAGGACAACAGGTGAGACACATCTTGAGGTCGAAGGTGAAGGAGATACTTGACGTGAGGTCCGCCTGCAAAGGCGAAAATATGCTTATTAAGTTATTGTTAATTTCAAAGAAAATTAAGCAAACATATTAACAATAACTGTTTTACTTGATAGGTTTTTGGCTACAGGAGAATTGTTTTAGTCACTGTCCTACACCTACAAAATAGCTGCCTGAACTATTGGAGCTATAGTCAAAGAGGTGTGCTCTGTGATTTGGGAAACACTGCAACCAGAAGTTATGAAGTTCCTAATACACCTGAGGATTGGAAACAGATTGCTGAGAGTTTTGATGACACATGGCAATTTCCCAATTGCTGTGGGGCCATTGATGGCAAGCATATTGTGATAAAGGCACCAGCTAGGTCAGGTTCTGTATACTACAATTACAAAGGGACTTTTTCAATTGTGCTACTGGCTGTTGTTGATGCTTGCTACAAGTTTGTGATGATTGACGTGGGATAATATGAGATGAACAATGACTCAGGAGTGTTTCGAAACTCAAGGTTTGGTCAGGCTTTGAGAAATGGTAATTTGTCCCTTCCCTCGGACAGAACACTCACACGAGCAAGGGAGTTTGGACCCCTCCCATAAGTGTTCACCGCAGATGAAGGTTTGCCGCTCTTGAGAAATCTAATGAGACCTTATGGTGGACGGGGACGGAATGAAGAAGAGAGAATCTTCAACTATCGCCTCACTCGGGCGAGGAGAATAGATGAGAGCACCTTTGGCATTCTCGCCGGAGAGTTTTTCATTCCAGAATAGCAGTGGAACCTGAAACGGCTAAAAGCATCGTTAAAGCAGCGTGTGTACTCCACAATTATCTCCAGAACTCTACGACACCAACACAGCAGAGACGTTCTGGTGAATCTGCTGAGTCTTCTCAAGAATGTGCAACATGGTCCAGTCTCCCTAGGCACACCAGGCGCGTTAGCCGAGAGGCAGAAAGTGTGAGGGATTCATTCAGACAATATGTTAACAACAAGGGCCAAGTACCATGGCAGACCGATGTTGTTAGGAGAGGACTGTTTCCAATCTAGATAAGTTGACTTCTTACCCGCTGTCTCCTTCAGAACATCCACGGTCAACACTGTCTTCAGGGTCCACGTCATCCTCCTCTCGATCTTCCTCTGTGTCACTTGGCATGTTGCTCACTGTGCTGTATACGTAGAAAACAAGTGTTTGTTTTAAACATTAAAACCTTCTGCTTGATATCAAATAGCCAACCATTGCATGAAAAACACAATTGTTAATTTTTCACAATCATGTTGTTTGATATTTTTGAAGTAGAATGCGAAGTTACTTGTCATCTTGTTTTTCACAATCATGTTGTTTGATATTTTGGAAGTAAAATGCGAACTTACTTGTCATCATCCATGTATTCATCTAGAAAGCCCAACATTTTATACCAAGGCCATTTTGGTTCCTTAATACCATCTCTTCCTGAGCCACTTTTTTTCTTTCTCTTAGTTCCCTTCATTTTCTTATGTACGTGTCTTTAATGCTCCTCCAACAAGTCCTGGCTGCAATTAAAACACACGGAGTTGGTAAACAATAAAAGAGCATAAACAAACACAATTTGTTTGTAATTATGTTACAATGTGTTTTACAATGACTGATAATATGATACGTATCTTGCAACCTATAACATTATGCTAGAATATCGAGAGCTGTCCAAGGTTTTAGGGGTTTTCATGAATACTAACATAAACCTGAGGGAAAAAAGTTACCTTATGAAACGCTGACACCAAGGATCTTGGATATAGATGTCCATATGTTATTGATTACATCCACATCTCTGTAGTTTCTGGATCTCTTATCGTACAGCGTGCTGTTTTGTTCAACAAGGGATATTAATTGTTCCGTATCGACGGAAGTCCGTTGACCTCTTTTTCCAGTCATTCTGCTTGTTCTGAGAATGAATGAGTTATCAAATGTTTGTCATATTATTGTATGTTATATACAGACAGGCGCAGAAACACATTGTAGATAATATCTCATCAGAAACACATTGTAGATAATATCTCATCAGAAACACATTGTAGATAATATCTCATCAGAAACACATTGTAGATAATATCTCATCAGAAACACATTGTAGATAATATCTCATCAGAAACACAGCTTCTCTGCAGTTGGAATCGCGTATTTTTATCGAAAGATGAGAAAATAATCTTACCTGATTGTCAACGTGTTGGGGAAATACCTTATTGGAATGACGTCATCAGGGGAATTCCTCATGCGAGTTCATTTGCGTTGCGTCCAAAATAGGAGGCCTACCTATCTTAATCGCATCAGATCGCAACGCATGCAATATTTGCACATAGTGTATTGTGTAAATGAAAAAAGTACTGCTTGCGTTTTTTCCGACGCAACGCATGACGCAACGCAGAGAAATAGGACGTAGTGTTAATCCAGCCTAACCCAGTCATCCAGACTGAGCTACCGAGGCTCTCACAGCATAGTTTTAGTTTTAGTGGTCTATTCTGAGATAACATAATTAAAGTTCGTAAGTTTCCGTTAATAAAAAAGTTTCTATCTATGGAGCAGCTCGGCAACGTTCGGTAGCCAAAAATAGCCTAGGTTGAGAAGCTCGGCAACGTTTGTCAACCTTAGTCTAAAACATAGCCTTGGCAACAGCACGAACACTACATTACTATGCTGTCTAACATACAATAGCGGTAAATAACTCTGAAAACGATTGCAGCGCACATTCTATGAGGGTGTAATTGCTTTGTTTATAAACCAAGCGGGAGGTGTATGTGAAATGCAAGATTATATATAGCTTAAATTCACTGTGCCATTCACAGCAGGCTTTGTAGTGGGATGGTAGAGTGTTGGTCTCAGTACACTACGTTTTTGCGTCAGGAAAGGGGAGAATTGTTTGTATATGTTTTAATTTTTGTATCAAATATTTTGAAATATGTTTTGAAATTTACATTGCCCAATTTCTTTAAATTACTGTAAATGCCCATAAAAACCTTTCGTCCCTGTAAAGCAGCACTATTACCATGATGATACCATGATAACGTATTGGCAAAATGGACCCCTAGATATTTATATCCTTTAACAACTTCTAAGTAGTCTCCGTTATAAAGCCATTTTTCTGATTTGGACAATTAAACGCCATTCTTAAAGACAACAACCTTTGTTTTATTTGCATTTACATCAAGCTTAAATTCACGGCAATGGCTTTCCAGCAAGATAATTTGTTTTTGTAGAGCCTTCACTGTACTTGAGAACACGATGACATCATCAGCAAACAATAACAAAAATGCCTTAACAATGTCCAGGTGCAACTGAATACCATCTGTACAATTTTGATACATAACTGACGCTAATTCATTTATAAAGAAAATGAACAGAAATGGGCTTAGTATACAGCCTTGGCGTACACCGACATTGCAATCAAATGTTGATGACATAACACCATTGTTACGCACACATGCTTTCACATTGTTATATATATTACATAATAGTTTTCCCATTTTGCTACTCAAGCCGTTCTGGGTGAGTAGCTTCCATAATTTGTTCCCATACACCGAGTCGAATGCCTTGGCAAAATCTACAAATAAAACATAAAATTTACCACCTTTACGTGAGATATAACGCTGTGCAAGGCTTTGGAGAATGAACATATTGTCAGTGGTGGAGTAGCCCTCTCTAAAGCCCGCTTGTGATTCGTGAATTTTTTCTTTCGAATCAGCCCAGAAAACGAGTTTTTTATTAATGATATACAAGAAAACTTTACTAAAATACTAAGTAATGTGATACTGCGGTAATTATTTGCTAATTTTTGATCCCCACCCTTAAACAGTGGAATGATATTACCGGTATCCCATGCTTCTGGGAAGGCTGCATTTTCGAGCATAATGTTAAATATTACTAGTAGGTAAGGCATAAGCACATCTTCCGCGTTCTTGAAAAACTCTGGTATAATATTGTCTATTCCTGCAGATTTGTCATTCTTCAGATGTCGTATACTTTCTCTTATTTCAAACTCTGAAATTGGTGCATCTAGAATATCAGTTGTAATTTCATCTTCAACATCATTGTTCATGATAAAATCAAAGAAGGGCATGAACACGTTACCATTATCTTCTTTCTCAGGGTCTGAAACATTAAATAAAGTTTTGAAGTGGTCGTACCACTCATGACTTGGAATAGTATTTTCTGTAAAGTTGGATTTTAATTTTTTTATTACTTCCCAAAAACGTATAGGATTTTCAAGTGACTCTTCTAATAAGCGAAGTTTGTGTTCATGATATTGTTCTTTTTTAACTTTACAAACTGCATTATACTTATTTCTAGCATCCACGTATTCGTGGAGGGAAACGGGTTCCTTATCTTTTCTGAATTTATTCAAAGTCCTGCACCTTTCTTTCTTTTTAAATTCACATTCAGCGTCAAACCAAGGTTAACTAGTTTTACGTTTATTACCAACTCGTCGTTGCATTCCATCTGCTGCCGCACATAATCCTTTACACATGTAATCTATACTGTCATTAATATTTGTAAATGCAACAACGAGAGATTTTTCGAATATGCCTTGTACAGTATCAAAATGTAAATTCTCTACAAATGATTGTTTCTTAGCTGTATCCCATATAAACCTGGAAGAGAAAATATTTGAATTATCCTCGTCCGAACCAACACAAGCACAAGTGTGAGGAGCTTGTAAAGATAAAACAAGTGGAAGGTGCGATGATTCTGCACGAGAAAGTACATTAAACGTTTCACAGTGTTGAAAGAGCTCCGGGGAACATATTACATAATCAATCAAGCTTGCCCCATTATGTCCAATGAATGTAAAATCACCCACACCCTGATCGCCATCACATCTTCCATTCATTATATAAATGTTTAAGACTGCGCATAGATCAAGTAAACATTTTCCAAAACGATTTACACATTTGTCTACTGAATACCTTTTCATTGTAGAAACATCCGATAAAAGCTCACATGATCTATTATCGGTACCTTCTGTGTACTTCAAAATATCATTCCCTATAAAATCAGAATTTGTACCAGTTCTGGCCTTAAAATCTCCACCGATACATAAATATACGTCAGTGTACTTCATAAGTATATCAAATCTTTCTTGAAAGATAATGATGCCATTATTACATTGTATTTCTGTAGTATTATACCACAGTGATCGTTCAGGATGTACATACACACAAGTGTATAATATATCCTTATTAACATTAAACAGGAGTTTATCAAACAATACAAATATACAGCTTTCAAACACCTCAATACATTTTACGTATTGGGATATAGTATTTTTGCAGATATTTTCTCAGCATCCTTCAGCAAAAACTGATTTCAGATCAGAACTCTTCATCCATGTTTCAGTCAATCCGATGATTTCATGTGATAATATAAACTGAATACAGTCATGATCATTAAGCTTTGATAAAAGTCCGGACACATTCCAGAGTACAAAATTAACTTTTTTACAAGTATTTACACAACTATGTATACAATGTGTTGAACGAAGTGCCGTAGAATCACATAGGCCCTGACCACACCCCTATCTCTCCTTGTTATTCTTTCTCCCTGTTCTATTCCTCTCACGGAGTTTTCTAATGTCAGGTTCTTTCCTACTAACTCTTAACGACTCTCCCACTCCATCAATCGGCATATCATCATCCCTATCTGTCTCACTAATGTTTCTATTCAAGCCTCTCTGCCCTTTCCTCTTGCTTCTCCTGTTTGATTTCCAAGACACATTCCCCAGTGTGTCGGAACCAGTAGGAGACTGACTATCAGATCGGGTCTCCCTGTTGAGATCTGGTCTCTCACTACTTTCACGTCTACCTAGTTGCGTATCAGATGTGGTCTGACGCCTCGCACTTTCCAAAATTCTATTTCCTTTATAGTAAAAATGTTTATCGGGATTTTCCGATCTTAACCTACCCAGTTCTTCCCGCTGGTAGGAGGTCATATCATTTGCCACACCATATCCCATATCTCGGAGACAGTCTCTCATCCCAATAACTTGCATCTTGTCATCCCATTGTGACATTTTAACAATAAGAGGTCTATGTTTACCGTTTATTTTCGCACCTATTTTGTACGCTCTTTCCAACTATATAGCTGACAATGAGTACCGTCAGAAGTGTGTCTATCCGTATGAATACATGGACGATTTCTCTTGGGAAACGCAATAGCCTCCCATAGAATCGTTTTATAGTCTCTTAGAAACAAGCGAAGACGATTACATGCATTCGAGTGTGGGATAAACTCGGCTGTGAGAATTTAGGTGATTATCACAACCTGTACTTGAAAACGAACGTGTTGCTGCTCGCCGATGTATTCAAAATCTTCAGAAAAACGTGTTTGAAACAGTATGGTCTAGACCCAGCATGCTATTTCTAAAGCCCAGGTCTATCTTGGGATGCCTTGTTAAAAAAGACATGCGTGGAATTGGAACTTTTGACGGATTACGATATGCACCTGTTTATTGAGAAAGGATTAAGCGGTGGTATATCAATTACCTCTAAGCAGCGTTCGAAATAACCGCCAGTTGTTATTGCATCGTTATTTAGACCCCGTCCATTGTGAAATGAATAAATAATAAAAATAATTAATCAATGGCTGACACCCTTCAATACGGAGGACATCAAACGATGTCTCCGCTCATAGACCAGCATTTTTAGGGGCTGCTGGGAGCTGAATTGGACCGATAGGACACCATGAGGGGAAGTGGTCCTGTACCCCCATCGTCTTACTACTCAGTGTGATTGATCTATGCAATGTATAGTATAAACACATACTATGCAGAAAAGCATATTGTTTTATGTAATAAACTACCAATCATGATAAAACGCCTGAAAATATGTTACTTATGTTAATAAGTTAACGAACATATATTCTTTCTCATTTTGTAAATGTTTAACAACATAAATGGAATACGAAAGTCAGGTGAAGATGTATTCTTTTGTCGTTCGTGAATGTCTATCAGAATGAGGTGAGGTGAGGTGAAATTGGGTTTTACGTCATGCTTGAGAATATTTCGCTCATATGACGACGTGCATGCGTGTGTATGTGTATGTGCGGCTGCTTGTACTAGCCCAGACTGAAGCTGGTTTTATAGTGCTAGCCCACTGAGATGCCATGCCGCAGTGAAGCATGAATACCCCACTCAGACACATTATACTGACTCCGAGCCGACAAGTCCTTGTTGTACCCATTAATGCCGAGCGCCAGGCAGGGACCAACAAGTACCATATTTTAACGTCTTTTGGTTTGACGCGGTCGGGGATCGAACCCGCGACCTTCCGTTCTCCGGGCAGACGCTCTAACAATTACACCACGGAGGCGGTCTATCAGAATGAATCATTGAGAACAGAACAGATGTTTTTTTAGGTTTTTGAAACCCAAGCTTCATTCAAAAGTTTTTCTCATAACTTTCCTATGCAGCAGAATGTATAATGTATTGATGCCTACCACTGTTGTCACAAATTGTATCGTCACAAACATGACGTCACTACCATCGCCGATGAAGGTTTCCACTTCGACACCGTTCTTGTTGACACTCCATGGTGGGTGGGGAGCAAGGTTGTCGAATATCCATTTTTCATTATGGCTACCCAAAATCTAACTGGTTCTCGATCAAAAACTAAAAGGCGACATATTGAAACAGATGCTTTGTCATCTTCTGATGATGATTCTACCGCAGTCAGTATTGATTCCTGGAAACGCTTTTTGGTTGTGGAGGGAATTGATGGACAACCTTTGAAGCTTAACCCCTTTGCCATATCAAAATGGGACACATGAAAAGGTCAACTGCACAAATGAAATCAAATTATGTCCAGCATATGAAGGACAAACACAAATTTTGAAATTGAAGCACACCAACAATATACCCTTCAATGAAGCAAAGAAATTATTACCAGTTAATAGTCGCATGTCTTCTACAAATACGTACGCAGCAGCTGTTTCTACTCCTTGCCCAAAGGTTGGTCAGGGCTGTCAAACTGCAATAACCTGGGTCTCAGACGACCAAACTGTTTTGTACAGTGTTTCTGGTACCAGAAATGGTGCTGCCACTCAGACAGATACTGATATTGAAGCAGACCATCCGCTTCCAGCATTGTCTGACACTCCATCAGACTCCAAGAATTTGCCAGCACCTCAAGTTCTTTCAGACCCTGAAACCCAGACAGCACTGGTAACCAAACCTAAACGTCTCAAGAACAAAGAACGGAAACAACTCAAAAAGAAAGAAATTAGGGCACTTAAACACTTAGAAGTGGCTCCTCATTTATTCGTCCCTATAGAGGTTCACAACACCTTTGAACCTCTGGACATGGAGGTCACTCCATTGCTGCCAGATCAGCGAAGAGGACCTTCTCCCCGTGCTCAATCACCCACTGAACCACCATGACTTCCTCCGCTAATTTAATTCAATGGAATTGTAGAGGACTTCGTAATAACTTTAATGATCTTCAGCTATTAATATAAGATCTAAAACCATCAGCCTTTTGCTTACAGGAAACTTTCCTTAAAGTTACAGATAATTTTGACTTGAGATATTATAACTCATACCATCACTTCTCTCCTCCAGGTGATAAAGCTTCTGGAGGATCTTCTGTTATGGTGAGGCAGGGCGTCATTCACAGCCCTGTTCCTCTAAATACCTCTCTCCAGGCTGTTGCTGTACGAGTAACCCTAAATATCGTTTTTACCCTGTGTTCTTTATATATTCCACCTTCGTTTTGTCTCAGACAGGTTGATCTTCAAGCATTATATGACCAGCTACCAAAGCCCTGTGTCATCATGGGAGATTTAATTGGCCATAACCCGCTTTGGGGTAGTAATAACATCAATACAAAGGGTAAAATCGTAGAGGAGTTTTTCTCAAACAATGATTTATGCATTTTTAATGATGGTTCTCACACTTATCTTCATCCCAGAACTGGCACTTACTCTTGTCTGGACTTGTCAGTTGTGCATTTCAATTTACTGAGTGAATTTGAGTGGTCAGTTCACGATGACCTGTGCGGAAGTGACCACTTCCCTACAGTACTTACATCTGTATCTCCATCTGATGTTCCTCCATCATCAAGATGGAATTTCACTAAGGCAAACTGGCGTTTGTATGGAACTCTTTGTAGGAATAAACTAACACCTGATGTTTTTATTGATGCTACTGACCCTATGAAATGTTTCTCTGCTGACCTTCCCAAAATAGCTGAAGATTGTATTCCGAAGTCCTCTCCAAATCCTCACGTACGTAAACCATGGTTTACAGCTGATTGCAAACAAGCTAGGAAGGCTCGGAAGAAGGCCGAACATTATGTCCGTCGCCATCCCATGGTCCATAATCTAAATAAATATAAAATTCTAAATGCTAAAGCGCGGCGTACCTTTAAACAACATAAACGCCAGTCTTGGCAAAATTATGTTTCAAAGATAACTTCTCGAACGCCAATGTCAAAGGTATGGAACATGATCCAGAAAATTAAAGGTAAGGGTACCAAATCAAGTATACACCATCTCAAAACTGGAGATAAATTGTTAACTGACAAGTCTGATATCGCAAATAAACTGGGTGAAACACTTTCCAACCATTCTTCCTCGTCTAACTATGTTCCTAAATTTCAAAATTACCAAAAACAGTAGGAGACGAAACACATAAATTTTCATTCGGATAACGGGAAGATTATAACGAAATCTTTTCTATCCATGAGCTACATACTGCTCTTGAACAAGCTCATAATACTGCTACAGGAGCTGATGGTATACATTATCAAGTCCTGAAGCATTTACCTGAATCATCTTTAGAGACGCTGTTGAGTATCTTTGATGAAATTTGGACATCTGGTAAATTCCCATCATCCTGGCGTGATGCCATAGTTGTACCCATACCCAAACCTGGACGTGATCATACAGATCCCTCTAATTATAGGCCCATATCCTTGACTAGCTGCATTTGCAAAACCATGGAACGCATGGTCAATAGCAGACTAACATGGTACTTAGAATCAAATAATTTGATCACAGATATTCAATGTGGTTTTGGTAAAAATCGCAGTACCATTGACCATTTAGTTCGAATGGAGTCATTCGTTAAGAATGCCATTCCAAACAAGCAACATGCAGTGTCAATCTTTTTGATTTAGAAAAAGCTCATGACACTACATGGAAATACGGCATTTTAAAAGATCTACATGATTTTGGTTTACGGGGCCGTTTGCCTAAGTTTATATCCGAGTTTTTACCGACAGACAATTTCAAGTCCGCGTGGGCTCAACCCTGTCTGATCATTATAAACAGGACCAGGGTGTTCCCCAGGGAAGTATTTTGTCTGTCACTTTATTCAGTATTAAAATCAACAGTTTAGCAAACGTTTTACATGATTCAGTTGATCGGTCACTTTTTGTGAATGATTTTAATATTTCTTGTCGTGGTAAAAATATGCATACTACTGAACGGCAATTGCAGTTGTGTTTAAATAAAATAAATACATGGTGTCTTGAAAACGGCTTTAAATTTTCTAAATCAAAACTAATTGTCTACACTTTTGTAGAAAATATAAGCCGCATAAGGACCCAGAACTATCTTTAAATGGCACTCCCATCAAAGTTGTAAAGGAGGCCAAGTTCTTGCGTCTAATTTTTGATTCTCATTTAAGTTTCTTGCCACACATCAAATCCCTTAAAGCTAAATGCCTGAAGGCACTAGATTTGGTAAAGGTTTTTTCAAGTTCTAAGTGGGGAGGGGATCAGACTACCCTCCTTCATTTATACAGATCATTGGTACGATCTAAAATTGATTATGGCTCCATCGTATATGGTGGAGCCTGCAAAAGCAACTTAAAACTTTTAGATTCTGTCCACCACCAAGGTCTGAGACTTTGTCTTGTGTCATTCAGAACATCTCCTGTTGACAGTCTCTATGTTGAGGCAGATGAGCCTTCTCTTACCAAACGCCGTATAAAATTATCTTTACAATATATTACCAAACTATATTCTAACGAGTTTAACCCTGCTTTTAATTGTGTCTTTAATCCTCTCTATGAGGATTTGTACAACAAAAAGTCTTCTCTTGTTCCGCCTCTTGGGCTTAGAATTCAACCATTCATTTCTGCTGCTGGCATTGAGCTGGACAATATAGCTCCTTCCCGTCTTCTTTCTTCTCCTCCTTGGCAATTAGTGAGACCAAAAGTTGACCTCACACTGACAAAGTTTAAGAAAGCAGAAACTAATGAATTACAATATAAACAAGAATATAACCAATTAAAAACTAAATATAATACATACAAATCCTTATTTACAGATGGATCCAAGGATGGTGGCGCAGTTGCTTGTGCCACTGTCATTGGATCCCGAACAATATCTTCTCGACTACCAAATAACAGCTCTATTTTCACAGCAGAAGCTAACGCCATATTAACAGCTCTTAAATATATTAATAAACACCGTAAATATAAACAATACATAATCTTTTCCGATTC
Source organism: Haliotis rubra (assembly GCF_003918875.1). Taxonomy (NCBI): domain Eukaryota; kingdom Metazoa; phylum Mollusca; class Gastropoda; order Lepetellida; family Haliotidae; genus Haliotis; species Haliotis rubra. The sequence goes on from NW_025765105.1 coordinate 94,786, forward strand.
TCTTTCGTGTCTTCAGGCTATTAAAAATATTTCTTGTAGACATCCACTTTTATTAGAAATTATTGAATTGTATAATGAGCTTGCTACTGGCCAATGCGACATCGTCTTTTGTTTGTTACCCAGCCACGTTGGCATTTCTGGGAACACAATGGCCGATCTTGCTGCTAAGGCAGCACTCAACAAATCTGTGACACCACTTCTGATCCCATACTCTGATTACAAAGCTGCTATTAGATCTTATATCCGTGATCTGATGCAAAAGAAGCGGGACAGCCAAGTAGGTATCAATGAATTACATGAAATAAACCCTATATCGGTTACACTTACTTGGGTTGTCAGTCCAGATTTGAAGAGGTCATCATACGACGATGTCTTATTGGGCACACAAGATATACTCATGCTTACCTATTGAAAGGTGAGGATCCTCCGTTTTGTATCCCTTGTGATGAGAGAACCACGGTCAAGCATGTCCTGCTTGACTGTGTTGAGTTCTCCATCATAAGGGATAAATATTTCAATGTAAAAACAATGAAGGATCTTTTTACAAATGTTAATTTTCATTTAATTATTGGTTTTTTAAAAGAAATTGATTTGTTTGATGAATTCTGATTAATGTGTTTTGTAAATAGACATATTTTAAAGATTGGTAATTTAGATTAGTAACTTAGATTGTTAGTGGCTTTACCCTCAAAGGGGTTAAAGTACTGTAAAATTATTGTCCTCCTGAGAGGGTACGTAAGTCCCAAAACTGCCGGCTACATTTTCCTACAATCGCCAACAGCTGAAGGGATGGTGTAAATCCAGCTAGGGTCCATGCAGGTAGCAAAAGTAATGTAAGTCCCCATGGTTCCTAGTATGGTGATCTACCTTCAGTTGTTGGCGATCTATAGTCCGTGATTTATCCTGTATTGTCCTCTTTAATTGACATGTTTTAGCTTTGCTCGCTAGTTTTATTCATATCTGTGATTCTCTAGTATTTTTACTGTCCATCGTCGACAGGTTTTAATCTTCAAAACGTTTTCTCTTTATATTGTATAAATTGTTTCCGTCACGAATGGCTGAGATATTGCCGATGTGACGTTAAATATTAACTCACTCACACTCACTCATAGGTTTTATGATGACACAGATGCTGCTGTTGTGTGTCGCCTTTGACTACGTTTTACTTCTTCTATTGTCACTAACTGTTAAGTCATACACTTCATGATGACACAGATGCTGCCGTGGTGTGTCGCCTATGACTACGTTTTACTTCTTCTATTGTCACTAACTGTTAAGTCATACACTTCATGATGACACAGATGCTGCCGTGGTGTGTCGCCAATGACTACGTTTTACTTCTTCTATTGTCACTAACTGTTAAGTCATACGCTTTATGATGACACAGATACTGCCGTTGTGTGGCGCCTGTGACTACGCTTAATTTTTATTGCAACTGAAGAGCTGCTGAGCGACAAAAGATCCGATGTACATAAAGGACAAATATCAGGACTCCACATTTTATGATTATGCACCAGAACATAACACTGCATGCTTATATGTAATATGTATTCTACAGTTGATACATGCTTTGTTCTAAATTTCTTTATTTGCAGGACCTGGATTGGGCTTTGTTATTTACCCAGAAGCCCTGGCTCATCTTCCGGTTCCACAGTTGTGGAGTTTTATCTTCTTTGTCATGATCATCCTATTGGCGATGGATTCTCTGGTTAGAATGTACCAATGCTACAAATTGCTTTTGCTGATATTTGCTTCATCTGTTGTGGAAAATACTTCAAACACTACTTTCATAAATATGATATTTCACGTTTAACTAAATTTGCCCAGGGATTAGTTGGGTACGAATTGAGCAGAATTCAAGAACCATGGTGTCTTCTAAGTCTACAGAAGAAACTGCAATGAGAAAAGTTGAATTTGTGGAATACTGTTAGGGACGTTTTCGCGAAAGGGGCTTGATAGACGGGCTAAACTGGACCTAATCTCGTGTTTTCGAGATTTTGCATCCTCACACGTTTGATAAATTTACGATGCAAGATCCCTTACATTATATCTTGCGCATATGACCATATGTTCCAGAGCAAGATAGTTGTGCCAACTGCAAGTGCCAACTGATCAGGGTTGATTGTTAAATGTAGTTTGCAGACTAGGTATTTTGAAGATTATCGTAATATATTTTGCATTCAAAGAATAATAATTAAATAACAACAAGCATGGCTTAACCAGACATCTTGGAATCGTGTTGAGGTAAGAATAATTTACGTAAAAAGTGAGATTCTTGTGACAATGATCAAACCATGCCCATGGGGTATGTGAATTGCTTATTCAAATATTTACATTGATTTGTCATCATGTTGGTTTTTTTAAGTTCTCGCACGTTGAAACTTTCATGACGGCAATCTTGGATGAATACCACAGCCTAGTTGAAATGGAGAATACCAATCGCTGCTGTCTACTGCCTGGTGTCATTTCTTCTTGGACTTGTAATGACCACTGAGGTGTGTGTGCTGGCATGCGTGCGTGCGTGCGTGCGTATGTGTGTATGCCTAAGTGTATTTAAAGTGTTATATTCACAGATATCAACAACAAACATTAATGTCAATGAGTCTTATAGTTCTCATTCTTAAGATATTTTATAAAATAAATTTTGACTGGCATGTCCTCTTTCCGTTATTTTAAGGACCCTGATACGTTGCATCAGTACAGCATCCTGTTCTACATGGCATGCATGCAGACAAACAAAGTACCGTTTAATATATCTTGACTTAATCATTGCTATGCGATTTCAACTTTAGACTAATTCATGGTGTTCAGTTTACCACTGTAATTTGCACCGAGGTGATATGTCAGACAGAGAGCCAGAATCATCCGAGTTTTTGCTTGTTAATATTTTGATGTTTAATTTCAGGGTGGAATATATGTGTTCCAGCTTGTAGACTGGTACATTGTGGCGCTTTTCATAACATTCGCTGCGTTGCTGGAATGTATCATGGTGTCATGGTTGTATGGTAAGGACTGTTCGATAGGCGTTGGTGGCGCACATCCTATGGTTTTAAAACACCACTTCATTTATTAACTGTATATATCTGGCCAAAGCTCCATCTAATATCCCAGCAGTGTGCCAGGACAATATAAAACTGTTAATATTATAATATATAATTTTCTCAAAGACAGTAGGCATTTGGCCCAATGTAAACATATTGAAAACCCCAAAGATGTTTCACATTTTGAACATTGATAAATGCGTCATCGACGTTTTGTGGTAAGGATTGCTACGCCTTCTGCAAATATAACGTTTCTTACGGACAGCGCGCTGTTAACAGTCGTTGAAGTAGTAGAAGCAAGTGAATTACGAGCTCAGATGTTAATCTCTCAACTACCATTTGTCGAGAACTATTCTAATATTGTGTCTATCTTTTTAGGTATTGACCGTTTCAGTGGCGACATTCAACTGATGATTGGCAGACCAGCACCCCTATTCTTCAAGATCACATGGTGTTACATTACACCAGCTATGCTCCTGGTAGGTATCAACGTCTTTCATGGAATCGCCTCTTTATGACCTCAGGGGATATATACAAGCAACAATTTCATTTCCATAACATAAGAAATAGATGCTATAGATAGTTTGTGTACCATTTTAAGATTCCAAGTACAAAGTTATATTTAGCTATCACTATAAGATACCAAGCGTTCGCAAATAGGAAAGCTTTTCCTGCCCAAACGATGGCACTATCATAAACGCACGCAAAGGCAAGTCAACTGTCCACCTGAAACAAATCCATGCCTGTCTCAAAGCCCTGGGAAGATTTGCTGAGGTCTCTTTACAAAATGAGTAATGACAGAGTCGGAGGCTGAACATTGCACACAGCGAAATACGTACCTTCTCGTCTCGAGTGAGCTTTTGAGCCTTCGTGTTCAAAAAGAAACTTCACATTCTTTCTTCAGGGTACTATAAAAGAACAAGAGATGGTAAGATGGTGAAATTGTTATTATTTCATTGCTGAGATCTGTGTGATGTACTCGATACACTGACAGTGCCATAATCAGTTCCATTAGGCTACACCGCCGTTCCAAAACATGGGTATACAGAATGTCAAGTCACAAGAATCAAAATGCGAAATTTCTCAGTTCAATATCGTGTATGGCCGCCCCGCGCATTCACCACTGCCAAACACCGTCTCCTCATCGACTGCCTGATGCTTGTGAACACGTGGTTGGGGATTCTGCGCCATTGCTCTTGCAAGGCAGCGCCAAGTTCCTGCAAATTCTGAGGTTGGTTCCTAAGACCACGAAGCCTTCTCCCAAGTGCATCCCAAACGTGCTCTATTGGATTAAGGTCAGGGGACCTCGATGGCCAGTCCATGACGTTGATTCCAGCGTTTTGAAGGAAATTTCGTGGCAACATCGCGGTATGCGGCCGAGCATTATCATGCTGGAACTGTAGACCTGGGCCATGAGCCGCCATGAAAGGAACGAGTTCAGGGGTGAGCACTCGGTCGCGGTAAGCAGCAGCTGTAAGGTTTCCACGGATGACCAGAAGTCGGGAACGGTTGTTCCCACAGAAAGCACCCCACACCATGCAACTTCCGCCCCCCGAATCTGTCGACTTCCTGTTCACAACATTGGGCATACCGTTCACGACGTCGTCTCGAAACTCTATGCCTGCCGTCCGCGAATCTGGGGGTAAACCTGGATTCATCGCTAAAGACGACTCGATTCCAGTCTCTCTGGGTCCATCGGAGGTGACGTTGGGCCCGAAGCAGACGTTGACGTTGATGAAACGGCGTCAATATTGGCCCACGATATGGACTTCGAGAATGGAGACTGGCAGCCCGCAACCGATTTCGAATGGTCTGTGAGGACAGTCGACCTCTAAACATCTCAGCCCTGGTTCGTGTAGCCGGCAGAAATCTGTCACGTAGGTGACGTAGGACGATTTGACGGTCTTCTGCTCGTGACGTCACACGTGGACGACCCGACCTTGGGCGATCAGAAGTGGTGCCAGTTTGTTGTAGACGACCTCGCAAGTCATACACAGTACGACGGCTGCATCCCATTGCTCTTGCGATGTCAATAACTGATCTTCCCGCTTGCAACATGCCAACGGCACGTTCACGTTGCACATTTGACAATCGTGGCATTTCAAGTACCGTTAGAACTGTGGTTTAAAAGTGTTTTTTCAATTCTTGAGGCCAATGCAAACACGTGCATATGAAGAAAACTTCGATGCGAAGATCACGTGATCGACTGCACGTGCAAAACCTGATTTGGTACTAACGTCATTTGCACGACGAATGGATGGGTTTGAGTGGGTTTTGCTAACGTTTTTCTAGAGTCGAAAGATAGGGATCCCATTTCGGATACATAGATGTATCATCAGAGAAAAATTATTCATTATTTTTCAAATTACATTTTGTGAAGTTTCTTTTTTGACTCAGTATATAATGTTATTAAGTAAGTGATTTTTAATGACTTAATGCAATTTATAGACTTTAAAGAAACATAATGAAAAGTCAAAGTAGGAAATCCAGATTCTTTTATGAAAACAGTATTCAAAAATATTTAGTATGTTTATAGAGAATATATTTACAAACAAACTAAACATGCTATATATTTTAAAGCGTATGATATATGCTAATAAAACGTATTTCATTTTTCAGATGACTATGGTTTTCACCTTCGCCCAGTATAAATCACCAACATATGGAGAATATGTGTATCCTTATTACTCGACTGTAATAGGATGGATAATCGCTTCCCTTCCCCTGATGCCTGTGATCATAATGATGTTCCTCGCTATTTACCGTGGGAAAGGAGGTGTTTTTCAGGTAATTCGGTTTAAAGGTATCAACGTTGTCAATGAAAAATAAAAGTATACAACATAGAAATCCATGATGTACATATTTCTGGTAGTTTATTTATAAATTGGTCAACACTTATTGGTATTATTTCACTCAGACTTGTGTACATTTGAACATTGGCGTTAAACAACAAACAATTATTAAAATTGGTCTTCAGCAACCCATGTTTGTCGTACATGTAAGATGCGGCTAACGGGATCGGGTGGTCAGGCTCGCTGACTTGGTTGACACATGTCTTCTCATTACCGCTCTAGATCTGCGGTTACTTCGTAAACATTTGAATGGTGATACATACATTAACCTAGGGTTATAACGAACTCAGAGGGAAGCTAATTTAGTTCGTTATAACCGTAGTTCATTGTGAGCATTTCGACTAAAGTATGCTACAAGTAGCCGGGACTAAAACGTTTCTTTATATCAGCCAGATCGTGATAAGCGTGGTCGTTATGGGCGTAGTAATCTGTCATTCTGTCGTTAGTGCTTTTGGAAATGAAATGTGTTATTTGTTTATGTCAAGTTGGACTGAAGAGACAAGATGTCTTTCATCAATTCGTCAAATTCAGGATCAGTTTAAGAATTAGCAAATACAGCCGTCATTGTTTCATCTGGAAGTAATACCTTACTTCAGCATATGCCTGTTGACTCTTGGTTAAATAGTCTATGACATTCAAGACTCTGGTAACAGGTCCATGACAGTCTCTTAGATGTGCATGCAATACTGTAAGTACGGTCGTCAGTAGCTAGTTGACTGTGTCATGCTATGCGAAAGGATTTGTGTAAAGCTTCTAGTTTTAAAAGGACTTTTGGGGCAATGTTTCGGGCGGAGTGTTTATGTTATTGGATTTATTTCAGAGGATCAAGATGTCCCTGAAACCTGATGACACATGGGGTCCATCTGAACCATCTCACCGTACAGAGTACATCAAGAAACACAGAAGATCTTCCACTCTCAAAAGTGCCTTCAAATCGTCGATTTCCTGGAAAGGGTAGATAACCTCAGTTTGTGACATTTAAGGCAAGAAGGAGTCACCAGTTTGTGCCCAAGTTCACGTTTTGCCTGCATCGGAGTATCTGCTCAGACTGGCAAAGTCTACCTTCAGTCCATAATACTTCGATCGGATTGTCTGATTTGTTTACACGCACGGGCATTGCGGCGTCGGACAAGCAACACTTCTATTTTTGGGCAAAGTTACGTTTGACCACTTTCTCAATGGCATTATGCATTCACTATACTCTTGTCGTTGACCCGTGAAGCCATGATCAGGGTCGTTCGTCAAAATGTGGGTTTGTTGATACCTGTAGTATAGTTTACATTTACTATATTCTGATGTGTGCCGGTCTCCAGCATGTCAGTATTCCCCAGATGCATCATCGTTAAATCATAGTGAATGGAATCAAGTAACCACTGCATGATTACCAGCATAAAACATACTGAAGTTCTACCCACATAACACGCCGAAGACCCGGGTTCGAATCCCCACATGGCTACAATGTGTGAAGCCCATTTCTGGTGTCCCCCGCCGTGATGTTGCTGAAATATTGCTAAAAGCGGCGTAAAACCAAACTCAGTCAGTCAGTCAGTCAGTCTTCCCACATAAACGTACTTGCATACGTTTACGTTTTGAGTACAAATTTCAATCCAATTACTCCTGATAATTGCCTGGGAGTTGATATTGTTTCTGCTTCTCTATTACAAACGTTTTATTTGTAAAGTATTTATTCAATGTCTTTTTCTTTCATCGATGTTTCATACATGCAAGTTACGAGAATCTATAAACTTGACGGACGCACCTTTCTTCTTCGTGATGCTCTTTGATGATCTCAGCTTTGTGTTTTCTTTGTTTTATGCTTGCAGCAATTTGTATAATGTAAACCATAAATCCAAATAAAATCTTACCATGCCCTTATTTGCGTGCGATATGTCATTTGTTTAGAATGTTCTCCAGCGTGTCCCATATGCACGGTTGATGCAATTATGTGTTAACAAGTTATTATAGCTAAATCACACGGTTAATTATGCTCCCTTGTTCACCCAGTGATGATGGTGAGTATGGCATTTAGCAATATCACGGCGGGGTACACTACAAAAGCACTTCACACAGTATTCATGTGGAGAATCGAACCCGGACAACGGCTAAGGTAACCCAGTCGTCTAAGGTGCTTTATGTCCATTACAGAGTTACGTCCCTTGGGATTGCGAGAAACCATGATCTTGGGTTTGAGTGAGTTTAGATTTAGGCCGCTGTTAGCAATATTCCAACAATATTACGGCGGGGGACACCAGAAATGGGCTTCACACATTGCACCCATGTGGGGAATCGAACCCGGACAGCAGTGTGACGGACAATGTACCGTACACTTTTACGTACCGTACACTAGTAATCTTCCCGGGCTCGGATGACCCAGTCGTCCAAGGTGCTTAATGTCCATGGCAGAGTTACGTCCCTTGGGCATACCAGAAACCTATGATCGTGGGTTCGGATCCTCATCAGTCCTGATTATGTGTCTAGGTATATCTGCGCCATACCCATGTTCGTGGGTTTCGGTAATCTGGTGAACGTCTAACACCTGTATCACTCAAGCGTTCCTTCCAGATGAAGTCGACACGCAGCTGGAATAGTGTTCAACGCTGCGTTCACTCGATATGTCCTCCAAATTATTGAGATTTTACAGCCGCTTCGGCTTCTAAATGCGCGCATTTAGATACAGAATATACCGTAGCATGGCATTAGTTCTATTTTGGCAACAGGCAGGCAACAAACAAACACCTACTTCACCACGAATACTGTAGGCATGTCATTTCAGACCGGTAACAGACCTTGTGAGCCATGATGATGCTAAACGTTAGCGAAAGTGACACAATCCTTTCCAGTAAACTGTTGAAAGCTACGTCCGTCCCGCTCTACTGTGGTGATGTGCTGATGATTGTTGCTGTAATACCATAGCCAAAACATGTCGACTTTGTAATAACTGTGATAATAAAAGGAAGAAATTGATTGTTAACTTAAAGTTGCCAATTAGAAATTTAAGGCATCCCTCCTGATGCCATTCGATCGGTGTGTCGCGCTGGAACTTCGGGCAAACATGAGAAATATAACACCGGTTTTACTGGGCTCATTTATGTCTTGTGCCATTTACCTTCAGCTTATTGACACAGATATATTCCCGGCGTTCTTGAAAGGTGGATTGGCGTTCCAAGAATGGGTGCTTTTACTCTCACATGACAACTATGTGAGGCAGGGTGAACAATTTACACACAGTTTACACGCGGTGTATTATTATTATTATTGGATATTTAAATATCCAAGCACTAGTGCATGCTCAAGGCGATGGTATTTTCTCCCTCGAACATTGGATGTCAATCTTAACGGCACATTTTATTATCAAATCTCAACTCCCTGCGGAGCAGGGATGTCACCGAGTTATTGCAGCTTTTCCATCCTTACGAGGTACCCATTCACAGCTGGGTGGACTGGGACATATAGTCACAGTACTTTGTCCAAGATTACTGCACGTTGCTAGGTGTTTGCACGTATTCATGTGGCCACCATCTGGTCATATACCAACGGATTCGTGGGTTCTTTTAAGTGCACAGGGCTGTGTACTGTACAACACTGAAAGTGTCTGCACACAAAGTTGACTCCAAGGTTTTTACACTCGGTCACAGGTGGGCTCGATCCCGGCTCGATCCCGCCCCCCACGCAGTTTACACACATTTACACGCAGTTTACACTCAGTTTACACGCAATTTACACACAGTTTACACGCAGGTTACGCACAGTTTACAGAGTCCGACAGGGGAAGGCGGATAAGTCAGGCTGACACTTGATTGCAGATGAACTTGATTGACTGATAGTGCCCGTCCCTCCTTGTCCTTGACTTGCCTTTCTGCTGGTCTGTCCGCGCTCTTCCACCTGTTCCGGAGCAGAACTTAAAAACCGTTAAATATTTCTTCACTAAACTCTGCACACTTTACAGTCTTTGTAATGGCAAGCCAGGAGTTAAGTGACTTGTTGACCGGACTGGCAGGGCAGATGTCGGGGCAGTTAGCAAACCTGTCCACGATGTTAGGTGCTCAGGGTATAGCTCAAGTTATTAAACCATTTGAGGGGGAACCAACAAAATTCAAAGAATGGATGAAACGTACAGAAAAATATGCGGTATTAACTAATTCAGGTCAAGACAGAATATAACTGGTGGCGTACCAGTCGAGTTCAGGGGCAATCAGCGATTGTATTCATCACGATCATGAACAGGCAACGTGGCCGGAGATAAAACATGAGTTAACTAGACGATTTGCTGAAGTGACAGACGCACAGCATGCATTCATGTTGTTGAGAGCCATGACACAGAAACATGGTGAGAGTCGCAGAGCGACTGTTAAACTTAGCTGACGAGGCTTACACGGGTTTCGGTAGAGAAGGGAATGGTGCCACAATAGAGCACCAGTTAGTGGGATTCTTTACAGATGGGCTGGACCACGATTATCTAAACAGGTAGGTCATTAGGGAGAAACCCCAAACATAGCCACAGCTGTTGCATGTGCTACACATAAGCAGAACGTACGCGCAATTATTGACAGTTATTGAATATAATGTCTTTTGTACTCAAAATGTATTTTTTCTCATCCCTGGCTAAGCCGGATATGGGTCATGTATATGTCAATAAATGTGGATGCGCGTCTGTATCTTTTGTACTGTATACTTTTGTTGCATAACTTTTGTAAGATGAATCACGTTCATATTCAATATATTTTGTAACATTATTAACATTAATCACATGATGTGAGATAAAGAAGAATGGTAAATTCAACATGACATTATTTATTACCAGATTATTCACAGACCTCCACCATATAGCTTAAATATTGCTGAGTGTGGTGTTTAATAACAAAAAAAACTGCAAAACAAACAAACATATGAGGTGAGGTGAAATTGGGTTTTACGTCGTGCTTGAGAATATTTCGCTCATATGACGACGTGCATGCGTGTGTATGTGTATGTGCGGCTGCTTGTACTAGCCCAGACTGAAGCTGGTTTTATAGTGCTAGCCCACTGAGATACCATGCCGCAGTAAAGCATGAATACCCCACTCAGACACATTATACTGACTCCGAGCCGACCAGTCCTTGTTGTACCCAGTAATGCCGAGCGCCGGGCAGGGACCAACAAGTACCATATTTTAACGTCTTTTGGTATGACGCGGTCGGGGATCGAACCCGCGATCTTCCGCTCTCCGGATGCATGTCAGACACAGCCTTCAAGAAAGAAAAGAATTGGTGTCATTTCAAATGACAATCACGACTGCCTCAGAGGTGACATTCCCGAGAAAAGCTAGACTGTCAAATTTTATCATTTCTGTAAGAAAATGAAGAAGTTTGATTTATCTTTGAAAGAAATCCACAACCCTGTCCATGGAGATTACAGACTGGAGATTATTGATGGGGACAGGGAAATAGTGATTCCTAAGGTTTGACTTCATTATGTCATATCCACAGCGTTGTGGGGTTCAGGATCCCAAAATATAAGAATATTGATAAACCAGTATTATACTGGAAATTCTTAGGAAGCCACACAGGAGTTTGTTAATAAGCAGGGTGACAGGCAACTGTTATGTCCCAAATTTGCTAATGAAGCAGATTTGACACTTGTGATGTAAAAAACACCAATGGGGCAACACCAGGATCTACTTTGAATATGGATGGTGTTCTGTTGCACATGGCAACATTTCATTTAATTGTCCGAGATTGAAATTTTACGTATGATTCATTTCTTCAGTGTTATCTTTAGTGGGGAGTCTCCTACTCGGGAGATGCATGTATCAGGTAAAAGTGAGTGAGTGAGTTTCGATTTACGCCACTTTTAGCAATATTATAGCAATATAGGAACACCAGAAATTGGCCTCACACAATGTACCCATGTGGGGGATCGAACCTTGGTTTTCGGCGTGACAAGCGAACGCTTTAACCACAAGACTACCTCACAGCCCCGCATCAGGTAGAAACTTCATGGTTTCAGAAATGTAGTGGGGAGAAATTTCCTTTCTACACACTCAAGTTACGCCAAACTTACGCCGACTCATTCTGCTGGATTCAGCCATGCATTGTTGTTCGGCTAAGTTGCATGCACATGTGAATGTGATTTGTTTGAAGCCGTATTTTATTGATTTATGGTCAAACAAACAAAAAAGGTGTGTGTAACAAGAATATATAATTGAAATAAGGTTTGTTAATTCAGTAACCATTTCACACATTCAAAGTATTTTTACTGAAGCGTCCTTAAAATGGCTTTATATTGTCCATGTCTCAGACATACATGCTGTCGATGTAATGACTAAATACATATAGTCCGTTTGGCTCAAAAGCGGACCGATGAATTGCAATCTAACTCGAAAACTAATAAACATATAATACTCAATGAAACACTGATCATAATCAAAGCATCAGAACAACTCTGTTATTTTTTTCAGAAAGTACATGTATGTCCTAAAAATAAAAAGTTGTTTAACAAACTATCATTAAAATATTTACACAGTTCATTATTTGTTGCGAGGGAGGAGTGCAAAGAAAGGGACAGCCAGGTGTACGGGAAAGGATGGAGACGGCACAGCACAGGTAAATGAATCAATAGCTTTGTCGGCACTTGTGCACGTGCAACCCGTACACCTGGCTGTTCGTGATGTTGCTGGGAAGCGAGTCAAGTCAGTGTTCAGGGAAGGGAGAAGGGAGAAAGTGAAAGGTTTCGGTGTAGTCATTATTATATCACTTGTGCTCATATGCTTCAGGATTAATGGTGTATTCTCTTGGTTTTACACTTGATTTTATGCACCATTTAAAAGGGAAAAGGATGTAGATTACCGTGCCCTCTTGTTAATCTTTGAGCAAAAGCTAAGATCGAAATGCAGTTTGACAAAGTGTATTTATGTTGTATCTTAACGCTCCCAAGGTTATATGAATGATTGTATCAAATACCTGTTTTATTAAAAGAATGTGTTATTGTCACTGATTTCAAATATGAGAAAAATAGAATTATGACATAAATAGAATTATAATAACATAAACGTGCACTCGACTAATTTTTATATCAAAGGATGAACATTGGTTGATGGTAACTTCGTGGTAAATGAAATCATCACTGTTTATAATCATGTTCATGGTCAGCACAGGTATGAATGGTATATATACTCATTCAAAGATCATTGGAACACTCATTTACTTTTTGTTGATAAGTTAAGAACGCCTATTGATATCAAAGCACAACTAATGTAATACGATACTTTAGCATTTATTCCATGAATATGACAGTTCTTTAGAACATCATGCAATGTATAGCATAAAACAATTGAACAGAATGACGAAGGGTCAGTTTGCAAAGTCACAGTTTCATTTGCAGATCAGCAGTGAGTGTGTCTACCTCTGTTTCTGACACACTCTGCACATCTAGCCCACAGACCCTCGTGTCTTTGCGAGGATTAAATTCTTTTTAAAATATTTTTTTGAGATGACCCCCGACTCGAAATGCTTCACAGTACAATACATTATGACAAGGCCGGACACTTCGATGCACCCCACACGACTGTTTTGCCGCTCGCGATGCTACCATCGCATGCAATCGGTTAAAACTTAATGTAAACATAATCATGGATGATTGGCCCATCGAGCACCACTCATGACACCTACCAATTCTTTATTGTTATTTCTGCAAGTCGACTGAAACCCGATTTTGACTCTCAACTAAACGATCTTGACACAAATGGATGACGATATATCCGCACAAAACTACGCACAATTACTACGTCAACACTACCAAAATGACAGGTGTTCCCATATTTCTTTGAATGAGTATAGTACCTAACTGAAAGAGGTAATTTCAAAGTAGGCAAAATATAATATTTTTCACGTGTATTGTTCGAACAGACTCATTGCCAGATGCAAGAGAAGGAGAAACACATGACAAAAAGGGTATTACAATTTGAGACACTTCTCACTTCAGCATGAATGCAGAATTGAAAAGGTAATGTATACTTCTATAAATTTTAGCACTTCATTGAGCATTTATCCTTTTTGAAACATTCTCTGAGGTAATATTTTAAACTTCTAAATAAGCCTAATGTAAAGCATTCCTTTATGCTAAAGAACATGTTTGCACTTGGTGATATATGTTTCTACTTTTCAGGAAAGGGAGAACAGACTCCAAACAAGAGCAGAGGCGATGAAGCCAAGAAAGGTATTAGCTGATGGATATAATATATGGGACTGATAAACTCAAGATGAATAATAATTGGTATGCAAATGCTAAGTATGAGGTTGTGTCAGTTTCTCATTTGGCTTCATTTCTGAAATGGGTCATTGTCTCAGTTGATAAATACTACATGTGTACATGAACTGAAGAATATTTATGAAAATGTATATGGAAGGCACAAGAAGGTACAAACTTTAAACGAAATGGAGCTCGAGGCCTCATTTTATGATCTTGAAATTGTGAACAAGAAGGGCGGGTAACTGCATATTTATTGCACTGGCTCAGAACCATCGAAATGAGATCAGTGTTGAAACACTGTTAAAGAAACATAAATGTGTTGTTTTGTAACAGTGTAATGATGCAACACGCTATATCTTGGCGCAGAATAGAAAAAAAACTGACTGAGTTTGGTTTTACGTCGCTTTTAGCAATATTCCAGCAATATCATGGCGGGGGACACCAGAAATTGGGAATAGAACAAAAGTGGATATGTAATGTCTGTTTAAACAAAAGAAACTCCCGAGCCATACCAAGATGACCAAATGTGCAGTGGTTAATATCTGAAATATACCAAGATGACCAAATGTGCAGTGGTTAATATCTCAAATATACCAAGATGACCAAATGTGCAGTGGTCAAAATCTCAAATTATACCCAGTTGTACCTCTTCTTAAATGGATACTTAGCCAATGGCCGACTGAAACCACTTACAGTAGTTTATAACATGTTTACATGCTTTCTCACAATTTGTGATTTGGATTCAAGTTTGTACTGCCTAAAGAAAATTAACTTGTGAATGCTATCATTATCTCATTGAAACTGATTGTTTCCTTTTTTAACAAGCATAAAAAACATTCACTGAGTTCATGTATCTAAGTTGATGTATAACACAGTTTCACAAATATGACCAAATATTTATGGTGCAGGTACAATATGTATATATTAGTTCACCTTGTCCAAGCTATAACACCTTGCAATACAGTGTTGGTAAGATTTTTTCTATAGCATTGTATATTACCTCTGCCAATCAAATTAGTCTTACCCACCAACCAGGTTTCTGATAGAGCATAGTGTTGTGCTGATCACTTTAAGTGCATGTAGTTGCCAAGTCATTGTCTGCTCCACTCCAAATTTCAACATATTAAACCAGGATTACTCAGATCGGGTTTCCACATCTGACATACAATAATGTTACAGTTTCAGAGGAAGAGACAAAGGAAACCTGCGAAACACGAAGGTGGACACAGAAGATGAATCAGATTCAAATATAAAATGAACTCTGGTGTGTGGGAACAAAAGGCATGTTCAAACTAAAAGAGAGCCTTTAATCAAATAATAAGTAATGCCTGGCATGTCTTTTCAATTGTATCAGTCTCATTAAAATGATAGATTCATAGCTTTTTTTTTAAGTAAATACAATTTAGTTCTACTTTCATCTACAAATAAGAGTAACCTTCAGTTTTTCTGTACCTGAGTTGACACTACACATGTATTGCAATGACAATTGGTAATTATTATGCCATGTGGTCATAAAAATTCATAACCAAACATTTAAAAGTTTTAACAATACAAAGATGCATATGTCAGTTGCGGCCATCATCTACAACATCATAAGGAGGTGTTTACTTGCTTTCAGATGTGTTCATGAACATATGTTAAAGATGTTGTTTTTTCACTTAAATGTCCACAGAAAGTAAAAGTTAGACAAGACTCGTCATTATGAAGGGGCAAGTATTAGCCCAGAAACGTTGTGCGTAAATAATAAAGAAATTCACATCCATATCAACTTCTAATGCCTATCGGGGCGGTGGGGTAGCCTAGTGGTTAAAGCGTCCGCTCGTCACGCCGAAGACCCAGGTTCGATTCCCACATAGATACAATGCGTGAAGCCCATTTCTGGTGTTCCACGCCGTGATATTGTGATATTGCTGGAATATTGCTAAAAGCTGCGTAAAACTAAACTCACTCACTTTAATTCCTATCAAACATCTGAAAAGGTAGTTGCTCACCTGCAGAAAATTGCTGCAAAAGATGCATCGTGAATTATATTTGGAAATAACTTGGATTGACTTTGAATTCAGATGACTGATTTTGGTTCTAGTTGGTCCCTCAAGGTGTTGATTACTCAGAACCGTACCTGTGTAAGTGGGTTTCAAAGACTTCATACTTTCTTAGATCCAGTTTAGAAGTGGTCTCCACCAGCATTATGTGTGTTGTATGAGGTGACTAACGCCTGTGTAAGTGGGTTTCAAAGACTTCATACTTTCTTAGATCCAGTTTAGAAGTGGTCTCCAGCAGTATTATGTGTGTTGTATGAGGTGACTAACACGTGAATTTGCTGATGCGTGGCATCATATTCTTTATCCACAGCATAATATTTTAGTACGTCATAATAAAAAATTTTTTAGTTTTTTATTTTGTTGCATTTTTCAACATTTTATTCAAACAAATAACAATGATATTCCAGTATACATGATGAACAATCAAATATTTTTAGCAGAATATATCATGACATGACGACCAGAACGTGTAGAAAGCATTGATATTACAACTAATTATTGACGAACGCTTTGTTAACATATAATATTCGAACAGTTTATGTTGAAAAACTTGAAAAGATGGCATAATGTTGTTAAACTTATTTCGAAAAATTAGTTCCTTGAAGAGAATTAAGATGATATTTATTGGATCATTGTTTTTCTTTGGGTAACCAAGCATTACATGTTTCTTTTCAATTTGGAGTTTTATTTGTGCTTTAGCATGCAGCCAGTTCTCACGTTTTTTCCATATATGGTTTACCTTGCTGCAAGACCAGAATAAGTGGATAGTTGTTTCTATATCTTCGGAGCAAAAACTACAATTATTAGTGTCTTTATATCCTATCTTTTCTAAAAAAAATGTTTGTTGGCAAGATATGGTGTAAAAGTCTGTATTGGAACCATTGTAATCTAGTATCGTTCGTACATCTTAAGGGAATAGTATTGTAAAGTGGCCAATCATTAGATATAATGTCGTCGTATAAAATGTTTAGTTCCCATTTCGATGCATGTTGGTTTTTTAAGACGTCATAATAATCCTAAAAGTGCTATTCCTGTGTCGCTGACAGAGCTTGCCCATATATTGTGGGTGCAAAGCCCAATAAACAATAATCCTATTCTCACTTCAAAATTCTAATGTGCTGTTCAATATTGCTTCAACTGTTAATGTCTTAATTCTGACACATAATATAAATGTGTTTGTGGGTGACTGGACCCAAGAATATCTCTTATCTGACTTCATTCTTCAGAAGTAATGTGGAACACATTGTTCATATGTATAAAATAAATTATGGTAGAGACATGAGAAGGTAGTAATGTACTGGCCTGTGATTGAACATACCTGGTTGCACTTATCGACAATAACACATTGTATATCCTGAACTGAGTCCATTTAATACACAAAGATAAGTAAGTCCTGATGAGTGAGTGAGTGGGTTTAGTTTTACGCCGCACTCAGCAATATTCAGCTATATGGCGGGGTCTGTAAATAATCCAGTCTGGACCAGACAATCCAGGGATCAACAGCATGGGCATTGATCTACGCAATTGGGAACCGATGACATGTGTCGGCCTCTTCAGCGAGCCTGACCACCCGATCCCGTTAGTCGCCTCTTACGACAAGCATGGGTTACTGAAGATCAATTCTAACCCGGATCTTCAGGGGTAAGTACTGATGAGTATGCTGTACACATTGTCCATCTTGAAGATGTCTGTGAGGTGGTTTTTGTATGAATGCAGGATCTCCATAATGATGGCTGTGATCAGATCTCTGTGGGAGAGACACGTACTTGCTTGGTCTGTGGTATCTGGCGGTTTCATCCTTAACTTGTAGGTTGTCCATAAGGTGGCTGCTGTATGATGCTTCATTCAAGATGGCGGCGTTGAGGATCAAGACTGATTCAGACAGTCTGAGGCACCCCACCCATTACACTCAGATTGGGACATCGCAACCATTACATACAGACTGAGACAGACTGATTGGTTGGTTGGTTTGTTGTTTAACGCGGCTCTCAGCAATATTCCATCGAGTCTGGGCCAGACAATCCAGTGATCAACAGCCTCACCACCCTATCCCGTTAGTCGGCTCGTACGACAAGCATGGGGTGCTGAAGACAAATTCTAACCAGGATCGTCACGGGTTCGCATACAGTCTGAGGTACCCTTATCATCACTTACAGTCTGAAACATCCTATCCCTTACATAGAAATGTTGCCCTTTCCATTACAGTCACCCTGAGGCACAGTCCTGAGGCACACCCCTTACATACAGTCTGAAACACCTTACATACAGTCTGAGACACCCTACACCTTACATACAGTCTGAGGCACCCTACACCTTACATACAGTCTGAGACACCCTACACCTTACATACAGTCTGAGACACCCTACACCTTACATACAGTCTGAGACACACCTACACCTTACATACAGTCTGAGGCACCCTACACCTTACATACAGTCTGAGACACCCTACACCTTACATACAGTCTGAGACACCCTACACCTTACATACAGTCTGAGGCACCCTACACCTTACATACAGTCTGAGACACCCTACACCTTACATACAGTCTGAGACACCCTACATACCTTTTACATACAGTCTGAGACACCCTACACCTTACATACAGTCTGAGAGTCTGAGACACCCTTTACATACAGTCTGAGACACCCTACACCTTACATACAGTCTGAGACACCCTACACCTTACATACAGTCTGAGGCACCCGTCACCTTACATACTGTCTGAGACACCCGACACCTTACATACAGTCTGAGACACCCTACACCTTACATACAGTCTGAGACACCCTACACCTTACATACAGTCTGAGACACCCTACACCTTACATACAGTCTGAGACACCCTACACCTTACATACAGTCTGAGACACCCTAGACCTTACATACAGTCTGAGACACCCTACACCTTACATACAGTCTGAGACACCCTACACCTTACATACAGTCTGAGACACCCTACACACCTTACATACAGTCTGAGACACCCTACACCTTACATACAGTCTGAGACACCCTACACCTTACATACAGTCTGAGACACCCTACACCTTACATACAGTCTGAGACACCCTACACCTTACATACAGTCTGAGACACCCTACACCTTACATACAGTCTGAGACACACCTACACCTTACATACAGTCTGAGACACCCTACACCTTACATACAGTCTGAGACACCCTAGACCTTACATACAGTCTGAGACACCCTACACCTTACATACAGTCTGAGACACCCTACACCTTACATACAGTCTGAGACACCCTACACCTTACATCCTTACATACAGTCTGAGACACCCTACACCTTACATACAGTCTGAGACACCCTACACCTTACATACAGTCTGAGACACCCTACACCTTACATACAGTCTGAGACACCCTACACCTTACATACAGTCTGAGACACCCTACACCTTACATACAGTCTGAGGCACCCTACACCTTACATACAGTCTGAGACACCCTACACCTTACATACAGTCTGAGACACCCTACACCTTACATACAGTCTGAGACACCCTACACCTTACATACAGTCTGAGACACCCTACACCTTACATACAGTCTGAGACACCCTACACCTTACATACAGTCTGAGACACCCTACACACCTTACCATACAGTCTGAGACACCCTACACCTTACATACAGTCTGAGACACCCTACACCTTACATACAGTCTGAGACACCCTACACCTTTACATACAGTCTGAGACACACCCTACACCTTACATACAGTCTGAGACACCCTACACCTACATACAGTCTGAGACACCCTACACCTTACATACAGTCTGAGACACCCTACACCTTACATACAGTCTGAGACACCCTACACCTTACATACAGTCTGAGGCACCTGACACCTTACATACAGTCTGAGACACCTGACACCTTACATACAGTCTGAGACACCAGTCTGAGACACCCTTACCATACATACAGTCTGAGACACCCTACACCTTACATACAGTCTGAGACACCCTACACCTTACATACAGTCTGAGACACCCTACACCCTTACATACAGTCTGAGACACCCTGACACCTACACCTTACATACAGTCTGAGACACCCTACACCTTACATACAGTCTGAGACACCCTACACCTTACATACAGTCTGAGACACACCCACACCTTACATACAGTCTGAGACACCCTACACCTTACATACAGTCTGAGACACACCATACTAGACACCCTACACCTTACATACAGTCTGAGACACCCTACACCTTACATACAGTCTGAGACACCCTACACCTTACATACAGTCTGAGACACCCTACACCTTACATACAGTCTGAGACACCCTACACCTTACATACAGTCTGAGACACCCTACACCTTACATACAGTCTGAGACACCCTACACCTTACATACAGTCTGAGACACCCTACACCTTACATACAGTCTGAGACACCCTACCTACACCTTACCTTACATACAGTCTGAGACACCCTACACCCTTACATACAGTCTGAGACACCCTACACCTTACATACAGTCTGAGACACCCTACACCTTACATACAGTCTGAGACACCCTACACCTTACATACAGTCTGAGAGACACCTTACATACCTCTGAGGCACCCTACACCTTACATACAGTCTGAGACACCCTACACCTTACATACAGTCTGAGACACCCTACACCTTACATACAGTCTGAGACACCCTACACCACCTTTACATACAGTCTGAGACACCCTGTCACCTTACATACAGTCTGAGACACCCTACACCCTACACCTTACATACAGTCTGAGACACCCTACACCTTACATACAGTCTGAGACACCCTACACCTTACATACAGTCTGAGACACCCTACACCTTACATACAGTCTGAGACACACCCTACACCTTACATACAGTCTTGAGACACCCTACACCTTACATACAGTCTGAGACACCCTACACCTTACATACAGTCTGAGACACCCTATACCTTACATACAGTCTGAGACACACCCCTACACCTTACATACAGTCTGAGACACCCTGCACCTTACATACAGTCTGAGACACCTACACCTTACATACAGTCTGAGACACCCTACACCTTACATACAGTCTGAGGCACCCTACACCTTACATACAGTCTGAGACACCCTACACCTTACATACAGTCTGAGACACCCTACACCTTACATACAGTCTGAGACACCCTACACCTTACATACAGTCTGAGACACCCTACACCTTACATACAGTCTGAGACACCCTACACCTTACATACAGTCTGAGACACCCTACACCTTACATACAGTCTGAGACACCCTACACCTTACATACAGTCTGAGACACCCTACACCTTACATACAGTCTGAGACACCCTACACCTTACATACAGTCTGAGACACCCTAGACCTTACATACAGTCTGAGACACCCTACACCTTACATACAGTCTGAGGCACCCGTCACCTTACATACAGTCTGAGGCACCCGACACCTTACATACAGTCTGAGACACCCTACACCTGACATAGTCTGAGACTTCCTACACCTTACATACAGTATGAGACACCCTATACCTTACATACAGTCTGAGACACCCTACACCTTACATACAGTCTGAGGCACCCTATACCTTACATACAGTCTGAGACACCCTACACCTTACATACAGTCTGACATACCCTGAGGCACCCTATACCTTACATACAGTCTGAGACACCCTACACCTTACATACAGTCTGAGACACCCTACACCTTACATACAGTCTGAGACACCCTGCACCTTACATACAGTCTGAGACACCCTACACCTTACATACAGTCTGAGACACCCTACACCTTACATACAGTCTGAGACACCCTACACCTTACATACAGTCTGAGACACACCTATACCATACACAGTCTGAGACACCCTACACCTTACATACAGTCTGAGACACCCTATACCTTACATACAGTCTGAGACACCCTATACCTTACATACTGTCTGAGACACCCTATACCTTACATACTGTCTGAGACACCCTATACCTTACATACAGTCTGAGACACCCTATACCTTACATACTGTCTGAGACACCCTATACCTTACATACTGTCTGAGACACCCTATACCTTACATACTGTCTGAGACACCCTATACCTTACATACTGTCTGAGACACCCTATACCTTACATACAGTCTGAGACACCCTATACCTTACATACTGTCTGAGACACCCTATACCTTACATACTGTCTGAGACGCTCTATACCTTACATACTGTCTGAGACACCCTATACCTTACATACAGTCTGAGACACCCTATACCTTACATACAGCCTGAGGCACCCTACACCTTACATACTGTCTGAGACACCCTATACCTTACATACAGTCTGAGACACCCTATACCTTACATACAGCTTGAGACACCGTGCCCTTACATAGATCTAAGGCATCCTACACATAATCTGATACACCCCACTCCTAGCGCACAGTATGACGCATTCTACCCTTTACGTACACTATGAGGCGCCTTATCCCTCAAATAGAGTTTTGGATACCTGACTTATTACATACACTATGAGAGTCCGTTCCTTACTTGCAGTCGGAGATTACCACTCTCCTTGCACATTGTCACATACAGTTTCTGCCACCTCTCACACCAACAGAGCATGAGTCTAAGGTAAGAGTTACTTCGAATATTCTTCCACTAGAATAAACGAACATTGAGTATTTAAAAGGTTTGTGTTTTGTACGAGAAATTCAAGCTGAGTTCTTGAAGTGCGTGAGGCCGAATTGGCGTATTGCCTACATTGTTCGCTGGACTACAGGAGAGGATAGAGCGCACACCCTGTTGTCACTATGATCTTTCAGTGCTCACGTATCGATGTCATGCCTCCAACACAAGATGAGCCTCGCCCACCTGGTCAAACTCCATCAATACAATCACTGGCTCGCGTGGCACAGGTGTACATTTCGCCTGCTCAAATAACCGGCTTACTATACACAAAGGCGAGCATCACTATGACACATTCTGTAACATCGGTGAACGTGAATACAAAATGTCTGCAGATAAGTGTGTTTGTGTCGATGTTCACTTGAGTAGAAAAAACTGGGTAACCTTGTGTCGATGTTCACTTGAGTAGAATAACTGGGGATGCTTGTGTCGAGTGAGTGAGTGAGTGAGTTAAACTCTACGCCGCACTCAGCTATATGGCGGCGATCTTTAAATAATCGAGTCTGGATCAGACAATCCACTGATCAACAACATGAGCATCGATCTACGCAATTGGGAACCGATGAATTGTGTCAACCAAGTCAGCGAGCCTGACCACCCGAACCCGTTAGTCGCCTCTTACGACAAGCATGGGTTACTGAAGATCAATATTCTACCCCGGATCTTCACGGGTGCTTGTATCGATGTTCACTTGAATAGAATAACTGGGTATGCTTGTGTCGATGTTCACTTGAGTAGAATAACAGGGTATGCTTGTGTCGATGTTCACTTGAGTAGAATAACTGGGTATGCTTGTGTCGATGTTCACTTGAGTAGAATAACCTGACTATGCTTGTGTCGGTGTTCACTTGAGAAAAGTGTTGTAACAGACGTAGAAGATACACCATTGTGGCGATGTTATCATTGGATGTGCAGGGCCGTTGGCATGGTAAACACAAGATGTTAACGCTAGAGAATCAACAGATTTCATTGGACGCTAAAGGAACCACAGCGTTGAAAATTGTACGACATGGTCACTGAATGTAGAGGGTAACACAAGATCATCTTGTTTTACAGTATTGGTGTATCCACTCCCGTGGCGATCTTCCCCATAGGATTTACAAGTTTAAAATCTGAATACCACAACTTTTACATCGAGCCGAAATATGAGATCCTCATACATAGTAGATGTTTTCCTTCCTACAATCCCTTACCCGTTAAGGTCCGGGTTAGAATATTGATCTTCAGTAACCCATACTTGTCGTAAGAGGCGACTAACGGAATCGGGTGGTCAGGCTCGCTGACTTGTTTGACACATATCAACGGTTCCCAATTGCACAGAACGATGCTCGTGCTGTTGATCACTGGATTGTCTGGTCCAGACTCGATTATTTACAGTCCGCCGCCATAAAGCTGGAATATTGCTGAGTGCGGCGTAAAACTAAACTCACTCCTACAATCCCTAAATTTTTGTCAGTGTTGAGCCTTGGGTTAAGTCCGTGGTTTACCGGCCACATACACTCAACACTATTATTATTATCATTGTTCGAGTGTATCGTGCCCACGCCAGTAGCCAAAGTTCAAAGCCCACGCGCCACTCGCGTAATCCCATCCAGGGACTGCCTACATGCATTATCTTATGTCATAGGTGACACATACAGGCTGATATCTCCATATAAAACTGTTGTCATCACACAAGTTAATATACGCAGTATAGTGTCAGCGATACAAATAGTTGCACAGGTATATAGCCAGCTATTTGCTCCACGTCGCCAGACTCGTAGCAAGGTGTAGGTCCAGGTAGACGAGCAGTTGTCCGCAGAAGACTGAAGTCGAGGAGGGATACTCCCATCACGCAATAAGAAGGACTGGTCACACCTATCCCCATACAAACGGGAGGGACTGGCAACACCTTTCTCTATACACACAGGAGGGACTGGCAACACCTTTCTCTATACACACAGGAGGGACTGGCGACACCTTTCTATACACACAGGAGGGACTGGCAACACCTTTCTCTATACACACAGGAGGGACTGGCAACACCTTTCTCCATACAAACGGGAGGGACTGGCAACACCTTTCTCTATACACACAGGAGGGACTGGCAACACCTTTCTCTCTACACACAGGAGGGACTGGCAACACCTTTCTCTATACACACAGGAGGGACTGGCGACACCTTTCTCTATACACACAGGAGGGACTGGCAACACCTTTCTCTATACACACAGGAGGGACTGGCAACACCTTTCTCTATACACACAGGAGGGACTGGCGACACCTTTCTCTACACACAGGAGGGACTGGCAACACCTTTCTACACAGGAGGGACTACACACAGGAGGGACTGGCAACACCTTTCTCTACACACAGGAGGGACTGGCAACACCTTTCTCTATACACAGGAGGGACTGGCGACACTTTCTCACACAGGAGGGACTGGCTATACACACACCTTTCTCTACACACAGGAGGGACTGGCAACACCTTTTTCTACACACAGGAGGGACTGGCAACACCTTTCTCTATACACACAGGAGGGACTGGCAACACCTTTCTCCATACACACAGGAGGGACTGGCAACACCTTTCTCTACACACAGGAGGGACTGACAACACCTTTCTCCATACACACAGGAGGGACTGGCAACACCTTTCTCCATACACACAGGAGGGACTAGTAACACCTTTCTCCGTATACATAACGGATGAACTGGCAACACGTGTTTTAACACACATACTGTGCTCACCCAGGAACGATGCTCTACCAGCTTGCCCACGGAGGTGACCTCTATCCAGGTAAATAACATCTATTTTAGGGTAGAATTGATCATCATATAGAGGAAAAATAATTTGTCAGTTAAAGCATAAAGTGTGAAATGTATTGTACAAAGTTCCACCATGTTGCTAATGCGTTGAGCCGTTTTCTCAGTCAATGCAAATGGATGTACCTATCAGACTTCACGCTGTTATGATAAGGGAATACACCCAGAAACAAATACAATGTTACCGTCATGACGATAAGGATCACGGACTTTCAGAGACCTACAATAAGCCAGTTAGAAATGTATTGTAATATTTCACTCAAGCGTTACTAGGGATGTGACAATGGATATAAGGTAATAACGTACAGATAGGTAAATATGGTATTTCAAGGCAAAACAATAGAAACTGTTTAATCCCATAAATGTTTGGGTGTTTTCAAGCAGGCTATTGTGATACTGATGATTCATCGATTCAGTGGAAGGAGGTGCTATTTAGTTGTACATTTCCATAAATTTTAAGTGACTTGTCAACAGTCTTGAAAATGTTTGATATCGAGATTTCCACTATTCTCCTATTGGCTGTGACATATGGGGGCTGTGTGACTCTCATTGGATCAGTTCATCATTTCTAGATACACACATTGGTGCGTGGAGAGTATACCATTATTTCACAATATGACACATTTAGAAAAAACTGGTTGAAAATACGTATTGCCAACGAATACGAATATTTGACAATATGATTTTATATACAAATCCTGGCACTGAAATCTGGGTATATTTGATGAACATTTATCTGAAACATTCAATGTATACCAAGAAAAAACTATCAAGACGGTTTCTAGACTTACTAAGGCAAATAATTGTTGATATGTACATTCAACAGTGGAACCATCACGTACATGTTGCTTCTATAAACTATATAAATCTTCACTATCTACTGAAAGCTACATAATGACTGTATAGCACATAGCTTTCACAACTGTTATGTGAATGATTGAAATAGGAAGCCATAATTATACAGTAAGAGGTAAAGGACTGTGTTCGCAATGTACTTTCAATACAATGGAGGAAGAATTGTTTAAATGTATACTAAATGTAATAACTTGAAATGCATATCTAAAGCATATCCTTTTCCCCACAATGTGTTCCTTGGTGAAATTAGTCAATACAATTAGTGTTCGTTACTCATCAATATTTATTGATCACTCAGTTTCAAGCAGAACGTTTTTGTGCGTACATCCCTCCGCTTGTACTTCGCAATACATATATACCAGGAGTCTGCAGCGTTTCAGTGAAGCCTGGTAGATTGGTTGATACGATACACGTGACATGTTATATTATATATTACCCATCAAAAGTTTAGACTCACAAGTGTAAATGTAGCCACGTTCTAAACTTGATTTTGCAAAAGATTCCATTCAGTTTAAAGGTACTGTTTACACATGAACTAATGTATAGTAAAACAATATTCGTAACGTTGAAAAGATTAATCATGAGTTCAGTAAATTATGAAAATCAGTGAAAATTGGCGTATTCTCATCAAAACTTTACACAAAAACGCAGCTGTTCACATGAACGATATTTTCACATGCTTTTTTAGCAATTTGATGCATGATCCTCGTACAATTCATCTGCATAAAGTTTGCAGTTGGTTCCCCCATGTTAGTGGAGATATTCATAACATATAGTTTGGGCTTCAGGTGAGTCTAAACTTTGATGGGTAGTATATAAATGTGTTTGGCCTCACCAGAATAATGAATAACAATTGTTTGATACACAGGTACCTGTTGTGTCCTGCCTAATGTCACCCGGACAAATACTGGCAGTCCTTGATGCACTCAGCTCAAGTAAATGAAGACGAAGAACAACATAACAGCACCGAACAAGAACAGCACAAACGTTTGGGAGGAATCAGTAGGGAGCTTGCGGATGCGGTGCATAGACAATAGCCAGTTATTTGTAAATGCACCCTATCCGGTGACATCCTACTGTCTATATGGATCCCAACCAGCATTTACTGACTGTCTATATGGATCCCAACCAACGATTACTGACTGTCTATATGGATCCCAACCAACGACTACTGTCTATATGGATCCCAACCAACGATTACTGACTGTCTATATGGATCCCAACCAACGATTACTGACTGTCTATATGGATCCCAACCAACGACTACTGACTGTCTATATGGATCCCAACCAACGATTACTGACTGTTTATGTGGATACCAACCAAAGATTACTGACTGTCTATGTGGATCCCAACCAAAGATTACTGACTGTCTATATGGATCCCAACCAACGATTACTGACTGTCTATATGGATCCCAACCAAAGATTACTGACTGTCTTTATGGATCCCAACCAACGATTACTGACTGTCTATATGGATCCCAACCAACGATTACTGACTGTCTATATGGATCCCAACCAACGATTACTGACTGTCTATATGGACCCTAACCAACGATTACTGACTGTCTACATGGACCCCTACCAACGATTACTGACTGTCTACATGGACCCCTACCAACAATTACTGACTCTCTATATGGACCCTAACCAACGATTACTGACTGTCTACATGGACCCTAACCAACGATTACTGACTGTCTACATGGACCCTAACCAACGATTACTGACTGTCTACATGGACCCCTACCAACGATTACTGACTGTCTACATGGACCCCTACCAACGATTACTGACTGTCTATATGGATCCCTACCAACGATTACTGATTGTATAAACGGATCCCAACCAACGATTACTGACTGTCTATATGACTCCCACCAGCAATTATTGACTGTCTATATGGACCCCAACAACCGATTATTGACTGTCTATATGGACCCCAACAACCGATTATTGACTGTCTATATGGACCCCAACCAACGATTACTGACAGTCTATATGGACCCCAACCAGCGAATGCGCCGTCCTAACGCATCATCATAACACTACTTCAGTAAATCACGCTCATCAACAGTGATGCATCTTAGGTGGATCCAAGATTAGCTTTTTCCTGCTGTTGTGTGATAGATGCTGCATTTGCTGATTACAACCAACGAGTAAATGCATCCTCTATTACCCAAACAGCTGAGAAATACATCCTCTATTACCAACACTTCTGGAGAAATGCATCCTCTATTACCCAAACAGCTGAGAAATACATCCTCTATTACCAACACTTCTGGAGAAATGCATCCTCTATTACCCAAACAGTGGAGCAAACACTTCTGGAGAAATACATCCTCTATTACCAACACTTCTGGAGAAATGCATCCTCTATTACCAACACTTCTGGAGAAATACATCCTCTATTACCCACTTTGGAGAAAGCTTACCAACAGAAATGCATCCTCTATTACCAACACTCCTGGAGAAATGCATCCCTATTACACTTCTGGAGAACACAGCTGGAGAAATGCATCCTCTATTACCCACACAGCTGGAGAAAAAATGCAAATGCATCCTCTATTACCCACACAGCTGGAGAAATACATCCTCTATTACCCACACAGCTGGAGAAATGCATCCTCTATTACCCACACAGCTGGAGAAATACATCCTCTATTACCCACACAGCTGGAGAAATGCATCCTCTATTACCAACACAGCTGGAGAAAGAATTTACCCAAACTCTTTATCCTACCCACACTTCTGGAGAAATGCATCCTCTATTACCCACACAGCTGGAGAAATGCATCCTCTATTACCCACACAGCTGGAGAATGCATCCCTATTACCCACAGCTGGAGAAATGCATCCTCTATTACCAACACAGCTGGAGAAATGCATCCTACAGCTTATGCTTCCCTTTTACCCACACAGCTGGAGAAATGCATCCTCTTTTACCCACACATCTGGAGAAATGCATCCCTCTGGTGAAATGCATCCTCTTACCCAACACAGCTGGAGAAATGGAGAAATCCTCTATTACCCACACAGCTGGAGAAATGCATCCTCTGTTACCCACACAGCTGGAGAAATACATCCTCTATTACCCACACTCTGGAGAAATGCATCCTCTGTTACCCACACAGCTGGAGAAATACATCCTCACATTACTTCCCACACAGCTGGAGAAATACATCCTCTATTGCATCCTCCAACCCACAGCTGGAGAAATACATCCTCTATTACCCACACAGCTGGAGAAAGAAATGCATCCTCTTTTATTACCCACACAGCTGGAGAAATGCATCCTCTATTACCCACACAGCTGGAGAAATGCATCCTCTGGAGAAAATCCTCTGTTACCCACACAGCTGGAGAAATGCATCCTCTGTTACCCACACAGCTGGAGAAATGCATCCTCTGTTACCCACACAGCTGGAGAAATGCTTCCTCTTTTACCCACACCTGGAGAAAACATCCTCTGTTACCCAGACACCTATTACATCCTCATTACCCACACAGCTGGAGAAATGCATCCTCTATTACCCACACAGCTGGAGAAATGCATCCTCTATTACCCACACAGCTGGAGAAATGCATCCTCTATTACCCACACAGCTGGAGAAATACATCCTCTATTACCCACACAGCTGGAGAAATGCATCCTCTATTACCCACTACCCAGAGAAACAGCTGGAGAAATGCATCCTCTATTACCCCCACACAGCTGGAGAAATGCATCCTCTATTACCCACACAGCTGGAGAAATGCATCCTCTATTACCCACACAGCTGGAGAAATGCTTCCTCTTTTACCCACACAGCTGGAGAAATGCATCCCTCTTTACCCCTCTCTATTACCCACACAGCTGGAGAAATGCATCCTCTTTTACCCAGACAGCTGGAGAAACCCACCCACACAGCTGGAGAAATGCTTCCTCTTTTACCCACACAGCTGGAGGAGAGCTGAGAAATGCTTCCTCTTTTACCCACACAGCTGGAGAAATGCTTCCTCTTTTACCCAACACAGCTGGAGAAATGCTTCCTCTGGAGAAATTACCCACACAGCTGGAGAAATGCTTCCTCTTTACCCACACCTCTGGAGAAATGCTTCCTCTTTTACCCAACACACCTGGAGAAATGCTTCCCCTTTTACCCACACAGCTGGAGAAATGCATCCTCTATTACCCACACAGCTGGAGAAATGCATCCTCTATTACCCAGACAGCTGGAGAAATGCATCCTCTTTTACCCAGACAGCTGGAGAAATGCTTCCTCTATTACCCACACAGCTGGAGAAATGCTTCCTCTTTTACCCACACAGCTGGAGAAATGCTTCCTCTTTTACCCACACAGCTGGAGAAATGCTTCCTCTTTTACCCACACAGCTGGAGAAATGCTTCCTCTTTTACCCACACAGCTGGAGAAATGCTTCCTCTTTTACCCACACAGCTGAGAAAATGCACACCTCTGGAGAAATGCTTCCTCCCACACAGCTGGAGAAATGCTTCCTCTTTTACCCACACACCTGGAGAAATGCTTCCTCTTTACCCACACAGCTGGAGAAATGCATCCTCTTTTACCCACACAGCTGGAGAAATGCAACCTCTTTTACCCACACAGCTGGAGAAATGCATCCTCTATTACCCAGACAGCTGGAGAAATGCATCCTCTTTTACCCAGACAGCTGGAGAAATGCATCCTCTTTTACCCACACAGCTGGAGAAATGCATCCTCTTTTACCCAGACAGCTGGAGAAATGCTTCCTCTGTTACCCACACAGCTATGCCTCTTTTACCAGCAGCTGAATGCTTTCCTCTTTACCCACACAGCTGAAATGCTTCCTCTTTTACCCACACAGCTGGAGAAATGCTTCCTCTTTTACCCACAACTGCTTAATGCTTCCCTGATACACACCTCTGGAGAAATGCTTCCTCTTTTACCCACACATCTGGAGAAATGCTTCCTCTTTTACCAACACAGCTGGAGAAATGCAACCTCTATTACCCACACAGCTGGAGAAATGCTTCCTCTTTTACCCACACATCTGGAGAAATGCTTCCTCTTTTACCCACACAGCTGGTGAAATGCTTCCTCTTTTACCCACACAGCTGGAGAAATGCTTCCTCTGTTACCCACACATCTGGAGAAATGCTTCCCCTTTTACCCAGACACCTGGAGAAATGACACCTCAGTATTTGGAGCTGGCCACGAATAATTTGAAAGAATTCCAGGACTAAGTGAAGGTACATGACAAATGGTCTCCAAAGAAACATTTCAGTCGCTTCCTCAAAGTGATCGTAGCGCTGCGGCAGTCGTAAATCTATTTTAAAGTATGGGAGCATATGGTATGTTGTGACAAGCAGCAGATTAACATTAACAACAGCATGTAATAAAAAATAACAAGTGGTACATAATTTGCAGAGGCCAGTATGGAACTGAACACAACAAATAGCACTAGTGATGAAGCCAATAAACAGGGGGATTTAAGTAGTGACAACAAATAGACAGGGTGCTATTGATGGTCTATAGTTTGATTAGTTCTTCATAGGCTGATGGGATGTAGTATCCTTGGTCTCTGTTGATCAGAGGTTTGTGGCGGCGGATGAACCTTTGTTTTCACAAGCTGAGTGGTCAGTGTGAGGACCTAGGTATGTTTTGTCAAGCATAGGATGAACGGGCTGAGAAAAGGGATTAATTAATTTGGTGAGATCAATTACCAATGAGACAGTGGTGTCAACTTGAATTGTCACTGTCAGCAATAAACCTTTTCATGAAAGTGTGAATATGATTGTTTGTACATGTATGTATATTGTGCTGAAGATAATAAATCCAATGATATGTACATGTAAATACAGAATTTGTTTTTTCCCTTTATTTACCAAGAAAATAGTTATTAAGCAGTAATTTCATGATATAAGCCAGTTACAATGTATGGTACTGTTTGAAAAGTACTCAATCATGGAAACATTTAATTATCCGACACTCTGTATAATCCGACTTTTTTTCCCAGTCCCAGTGAATGTCGGATTATACAGAGTTCACTGTAGACAAATCAATACAAAATCAGAACGACGGTATCACTATGATAGTACAACGTAGAGTAGCAAGACACATTCGGAGGCAGTATAATACAGCTAACCTCTCAGTAACAGTAATCCAACTGGAAAGTAAGGGCTAGGCAAGATTATCACAGGCCTGAAAGTGGTCACACTAAATACTGGTTCCACTCATACCCAGGTGTCCTGTAAAAGTTGAACATGGACATAAGCATACCCAGGTGTCCTGTTAAAGTGAACACGGACACAAGCATAGGTGTCCTGTTAAAGTGAACACGGACACAAGCATACCCAGGTGTCCTGTTAAAGTGAACATGGACATACGCATACCCAGGTGTCCTGTTAAAGTGAACATGGACACAAGCATACCCAGCTGCCCTGTTAAAGTGAACACGGAAACAAGTCTACCCAGGTGTCCTGTTAAAATGAACACGGACATACGCATACCCAGCTGTCCTGTTAAAGTGAACATCGATACAAGCATACCCAGCTGTCCTGTTAAAGTGAACATCGATACAAGCATACCCAGCTGTCCTGTTAAAGTGAACATCGATACAAGCATACCCAGCTGTCCTGTTAAAGTGAACATCGATACAAGCATACCCAGCTGTCCTGTTAAAGTGAACATCGATACAAGCATACCCAGCTGTCCTGTTAAAGTGAACATCGATACAAGCATACCCAGCTGTCCTGTTAAAGTGAACATCGATACAAGCATACCCAGTTTTACCACTCAAGTGAATAAGCACACTCAGTTGTGATCTGCAGACATTTTGTATTCACGTTTACTGATGCCATGTTACAGAATCAGTCGGGACGATGATGTGATTGTGTACGATACACATGTTTGTTTGCATAAACTGAGCCGGTATTTGAGCAGGTGAAATGTACACCTGTGCCACGCGCGCCAGTGATTGTATTGATGGAGTTTGACCAGGTGGGCGAGGCTCATCTTGTGTTGGTGGCATGACATCGATACGTGAGCACTGAAAGATCATAGTGTCATCAGGGTGTGTGCTCTATCCTCTCCTGTAGTCAGCGAACAATGTAGGCAATATGCCAATTCCGCCTCACACACTTGAAGTACTCAGCTTGAATTTCTCGTACAAAACACAAACCTTTTAAATACTCAATGTTCGTTCATTCTGGTTGAAGGACATTGGACCGATGGAAGAAACACCAACGTTAGGCTCATCCACTGTCAGTGTGAGGGGTGACTGAAACTTTCTGAACCAGTCATTGTGACTGAGACAGGGCTGAGAGTGGTGATCTCAGACTCTATGTAAGGAGGAGGGGCGTCTCAGACTGTGTACACAGAGGGGTGTCTCAGACTCTATGTAAGGAGGAGAGGTGTCTCAGACAGTGTACACAGAGGGGTGTCTCAGACAGTGTACACAGAGGGGTGTCTCAGGAAGTGTACACAGATAGGTGTCTCAGACTGTGTGTACACACAGAGGGGTGTCTCAGACTGTGTACACACAGAGGGGTTCTCAGACTGTACACAGAGGGGTGTCTCAGACTGTACACACAGTTGGGTGTCTCAGACTGTACACACAGAGGGTGTCTCAAACAGTGTACACAGAGGGTGTCTCAGACAGTGTACACAGAGGGGTGTCTCAGGCCACGTTGCACCCAAAAACAGGCTAACCGAAGTTATAACATAGGAACCGATTTGAGGTAGAGGAATAAGGACTTGACCGCCGTATTGGGCACCGCGGGTACTGTATAGTGGCTAGGGAACATTCTGAATACTGAAACGTAAGTTGGGTAAATATTGTGTAGCATCCGTGCTGACGACGTTTCCAGCTGTCCCTGCGTGTTGATGAACTCACAGACCATATAATAGACTGACTGACTGACTGACTGACTGAGTTTAGTTTTACGCCGCTTTTAGCAATATTCCAGCAATATCACGGCGGGGGACACCAGAAATGGGCTTTCACACATTGTACCCATGTGGGGAATCGAACCCGGGTCTTCGGCGTGACGAGTCAACGCTTTAACCACTATAGGCTACCCCACCTGCCCCCATATAATAGGTCTCTGATGAACTCAACAGACATACTATCATGGTCTGTGATCAGTAGAATGGTTTCCATGGTGATTATAGGAAACTGATTCACGTAGTGAAATTGCATACGAGTATATCGACAGCTGTGATTATGATTATGACATTCCTATACTGCAGACAGTGATTGTGACAGTATTTATCGAAAAAAAGAAGCATATAAAGCCAGAATACTTTCATGGTCTCATGTCAGTGTAATTTCACAATTAATAAGACATGAGGCTCTTAAAAGCCAGATCACGAAAAACGTATGTGAGCAGATGCTGACTTTAGTAGTTCTTATACTCACAGGGTGGAAGCGCTGTCCACACGAAATGTGGAGTTGCCCCAAAAGCAACTCCATTTCCTCGCTGGACAGTGAAAGACGGACACGTGGCGCAAGAGTAAATGTAGGTTGTCCTCGCATTTTCATTATTTTGCAAGTATATCAGGTTTTGCCATTTGGCAGAAGGATCTAGAAAGTTACAGATCTTTCTGTAATTGCTTGACACCCTCTATATTTATTGCAATTGCGCGTTAAGCGAGGGCACCCTACTGAGTATCGAAACAAGATCGCGGAAAAGGATAGTTTCAACACGAAACATGACATCCTCATCTGCAGACACACCTTTTTTTGCTGTCAATTCTTAGATATAGTGATTTTAGGTCTTCATTCGCAGTTAGACTTTAATGCGTCAGAACTTTTTCAATGATCGTCGAAAAATCAATCTGTACATTTTATATGGAGTTGCTCACGTTTAGCAAACAAACTGCCCATTGCGTTGTGATTTTACTGTCCAGGAGTTGACAGTTTATAGTTTTATCCGTCAGGTGATCAAACGTTATTCTAGAGATATTTGTTGTGAAGAAGAATGTTTTGTTACTGCCTACCTGGCGTATTTATTACGATTTTTTATCTTCAAGTACGATTGTACACCCTCATTGCAGTTTGTACCCTATCTGGGATTTATTGGATGCAAACCTATAAAAACACATATTACATGCATTCGTTTCACTTCAGCTGTACTTGCCAGCGTAAACACGACATGAAAACGAAGCTAAACAAGAGTGACCTCCCTTTCAAGTCACTTTCGTGCGTACAACCGAAAGTACTTTATTTAAAATCGTGACCGTAATGTATGTTGATTGATGATAGATATAGATCAAGTACTTCGGTAGATGTCGTGAAAATACAAAGTAACCTGATTGGCTAATTTTTCCGGTCTTTATCGTCGGGTTCTCTCATATTTTCCCGGTTTCTACCCATCTTATCCGATTGCTTCCCAACCAGTGGCATCATGGCGGAGCGTTCGTCGGGCTCATATGGGCCAGGATTAAAACATTTTACAAAATCATGTACGATCCGAAGTGTATTAACAAATATACATCTACCCCAGGAATAACCAAAACCAGGTTATTCCAAAATATGTACATTGTTCATACTATCATTCAGATATTAGTATTGCACATTCGGGTAAAGCACATGACTAAGCATCTGAAAACCAAAGCACATCACTAAGCATCGAAATCAAAAACCAAGGGACATCTAACCACTCTGTCTTTTGAATGTGCGAAATCAAATACAATAATGACTTCCTTTGTTCCCACCGGTGGCACCAACAGCGATATGGACAAGTCAATGGCAGTTGTAGAAAAAATAAAGGAGAAATCCAAATGGCACAATTTCATGAGAAAATGAACTTGCCGATCTTATCTTCAGACCTTACGAAGACAGTCAAAACTGTGTTGAACTTGATTGATAAAATCCTTCACAACAACTACCGTTTCCATTGCCAAGTCTGTGGAAAAGGGCATCAACAACTGTGGGATTTCAACAGTTAATGTTCTAAAATCCTAGCTAAGATACATAGCGTTCGCTATGTATCTTAGCTACTAAAATCCATGCAACTACATGGACAGTTACTTCAACGTAAACATTCAAAGCAATGGACAGTTTCAAAACAACTCCATGTAAAATGTACAGTTTGATTCTTCGACGATAACTGAAAAATGACCGATGCATTAAAGCTTAAACTGTGAATGAAGACCTAAAATCACTATATCTAAGAACTGACAGCAAAAAAAGGTGTGTCTGCTGATGAGGATGTCATATTTCATGTTGAAACGATCATTTTCTTTCGACACTCAGGAGGGTGCCCTCGCCTAACGCGCAATTGTAATAAATATAGATGATGTCAAGCTATTACAGAAAGATCTGTAACTTTCTAGATCCTTCTGCCAAATGGCTAAAACCTGATATACTTGCAAATTAATGCAAATGCGAGGGAAAACTTACCATTACTCTTGCGCCACGTGTTCTTTTTTCACTGTCCAGCGAGGAAAGGGTGTTGCTTTGGGGGCAACTCCACATTTCGTGTGGACAGCGCTTCCACCCTGTGATACTAGGTTTTATTCATGCAACATACTTTTAAATAATGGCGCGTCCTTTATCAAAGCTCAGCACAGCGACTGACCTAACAGCTACAGACGTCGATAATGAAGCTGGCGGTAGCATGCCATGGACTTGAGCTTGTGTTTTCTCCCGCGATCCAGGAAATGGGAACTAGTTTCCCGACAACGTACTATATCCTACAATCTACCGATTCACAATGTTCAGCGCGCTGGGCATCGGGCTACAAATAACTTATACAGATGGGATTGTCCTTGTTGAAACGGTTCTGTGATCAACCGTGGATCGTATTCGTCACTGTTCGTCACTATTTGTAAATGTATCTGACCTACGTGAAGGACGAGCCCTCTGTAAAATGCCTCTCGGCGAAAGTGTTCTCTGTGTAGTCACGTTTCCTTGTTATCATAAGGGTACAGTGGTACCGTTAGTGCTCACACACAGGATGACATGTGTGGTGAGGTTGTTTCCACGTACAGGCTTCGTGACAAGTGTGGTGAGGTTGTTTAGTTACACGTACAGGCTTCGTGACAAGTGTGGTGAGGTTGTTTAGTTACACGTACAGGCTTCGTGACAAGTGTGGTGGTGAGGCTGTTTAGTGTGGTGATTAGTGGTGAGGTTGTTTAGTTACACGTACAGGCTTCGTGACAAGTGTGGTGAGGCTCGTGACAAGTGTGGTGAGGTTGTTTTAGTTACACGTACAGGCTTCGTGACAAGTGTGGTGAGGTTGTTTAGGTACAGGCTTCGTGACGTACAGGCTTCGTGACAAGTGTGGTGGTGAGGTTGTTTAGTTACACGTACAGGCTTCGTGACAAGTGTGGTGAGGTTGTTTAGTTACACGTACAGGCTTCGTGACAAGTGTGGTGAGGTTGTTTAGTTGACAAGTGTGGTGAGGTTGTTTAGTTACACGTACAGGCTTCGTGACAAGTGTGGTGAGGCTGTTTAGTTACACGTACAGGCTTCGTGACAAGTGTGGTGAGGTTGTTTAGTTACACGTACAGGCTTCGTGACAAGTGTGGTGAGGTTGTTTAGTTACACGTACAGGCTTCGTGACAAGTGTGGTGAGGTTGTTTAGTTACACGTACAGGCTTCGTGACAAGTGTGGTGAGGCTGTTAAACGTACAGGCTTGTGTGGTGAGGCTGTTTAGTTACACGTACAGGCTTCGTGACAAGTGTGGTGAGGTTGTTTAGTTGGACGTACAGGCTTCGTGACAAGTGGTGGTTGTTGGAGGACATAGGCCTTGAGACAAAAATGTGGTGAGGTTGTTGGAGGTGGTGCTGGTGAGAAAGGGTGAAGGTAGTTTACAGGCTTCTGTGAGAAAAGTGTAGTGAGGTTGTTGGAGGTGACAGTACAGGTCCTTGAGATGGGTCTTGGAGATAGTGTGGTGAGGTTTTGGAAGAACATAGCCCTTTGGAGGACATAGAAAACTGCCGTGAGGTTGTTGGAGCAGAAGGAGCCTAGTGATCACAGGGGCGGATACAGCTTTTTGAGACCGCCTCCGTGGTGTAGCGGTTAGAGCGTCCGCCCGGAGAGCGAAAGGTCGCGGGTTCGATCCCCGACCGCGTCATACCAAAAGACGTTAAAATATGGTGCTTGTTGGTCCCTGCCTGGCGCTCGGCATTAATGGGTACAACAAGGACTGGTCGGCTCGGAGTCAGTATAATGTGTCTGAGTGGGGTATTCATGCTTCACTGTGGCATGGTATCTCAGTGGGCTAGCACTATAAAACCAGCTTCAGTCTGGGCTAGTACAAGCAGCCGCACATACACATACACACGCATGCACGTCGTCATATGAGCACGACGTTAAACCCAATTTCACCTCAACTCACCTCACAGCTTTTTGAGAAAGGTGTGGGGTGTGTGCACACTCTTGAGAAAGGGGGTGCACACTTCATTTTCATCCCTTTTCGCGAGAGTTTCAATGGTAATTTAATTAGCTTTCAGGACAAAAAAGCTGTATGCTCCTTGTGTTCGCATCTGTTTGCGCAGCCTCAATCCTCTCTATTGTTTTGTGAAGCGATTATCTAAGGCTAAACAGAGACCATATGGTCTCTGGGCTAAACAACTGAATGTACGCCAGAATTTCACATATTCTTGGTCTCGAAAGTTTCGCCCCTTTGAAACCTATTGGTGATTAAAAATACAAGTATCAGTTATGCGAATGTGTTATAATGTTAATTTAATGTCTACTAATATGAAATATTATAATATCTGTTTTTAACAACAACTGTACAACGATCGAGTATGTTATATATTTCCTGTACAGTTCAGTGCTTCTCGGAGCTGATTGGCTAGCAGAAGTAACGTATGACGTCATTTAACTGTTTTGTGAGAACAGTTCATAATAACCCCATGTATTGTTAATGACGTCACTATATTGCAGGTTACAATATGCTTGTGACGACAAATGGGAGATATAGAAACAGTTTATTCCTTCTAGAACAAAGACAAGTAAAGTAGGGTCATATTCGCTCAAAATTAACCGGGACGCCAGGAGTTCGGACTGGAGGCCACCAGTGTAATATTGCGCGAGGGTAATAGTACAACTCCAACAAACGGTCTTCCGCTCGAAGGATAAGTCATGTCAATGTTTACTAAGTGAATTTAATAATCAGCTGATAATTATCTGTGGTTGTGCACAAAGTGAACAATGAATCGCAGAATATGGTGAGTTGCTATTATTTTATACCAGAAGGTGTGTCTCAAAATATACCGTATCTCCAGCAAAATGTTTTACGCGTCTAGCATCTCACCTGTCAAAAATGATTATTGTCCGTGTTACTTTAAATTGTAAATCCTTACCGGCATACATTCGTTATTCTATATGCATATAACTATCACAAACATCTTATCTTACTTATCGCAAGCGAACCGATATGAAATACCTAATAGTCCATCAATCGGCTTGATTTTAGCTTGGTCTACACAGATTCGTGGTATTCCAGCACATCGCGCTCCGACCAGCAACAGTGGTATATCACAAGATTCAGTACCACTATTCAACTAAAAGAACGTTTCTGAAGCGAACTTTCGGAAAATCAGAATGAACACAGCTAGAAATCAGACAGATTGCGATAATTAGTCCTGATAATTAGCCCCAAAATGCAACATGTGTACTTGAAAAAAAAAGAATGAAAACTGCTGCATGTTACGAATCCTTGTAGTACAACGTGATCCAGTACCAAACCACTCACAATGTATGAGTCCAGTCTGATCATCACTGGATAATAGCTGTCAGTATGCAGACATGATGACACGCCATCAAAACTGATTCAACAAAATGGCAGCTGGATCTCTTTGGCTAAAATGGCACCAAATATTAGAGCTGTGTATCATGGCCAAAGTGGCGAGAGGATATATCCGAATACCAGGTTAATGAGGCGAGATGGCATATCATGAAAGTATTGGCAAGGAACCTGCGAGACTATTATCATCATGATACCACGGTGGCGATACGTTACGTATCCCGATACTTTACAATTTCTAATAACAACATATATGATACATAAAATGACTGAAACTTTATTTGTTATACAGCAGAACTTGTTTTACATTCACACACACTTAAAAGGCTGTTCATCTCATAAAGTTTCAGCATTTAATGCTTAAGTATACTTTGTTCTAATAAAATATAGACCCGTGAAGATCCGGGGTAGAATAGGTCTTCAGCAACCCATGTGCTTGCCATAAAAAGGCGACTATCTTGTCGTAAGAGGCGACTAACGGGATCGGGTGGTCAGTTTCGCTGACTTGGTTGACACATGTCATCGGTTCCCAATTGCGCAGATCGATGCTCATGCTGTTGATCACTGGATTGTCTGGTCCAGACTCGATTATTTACAGACCGCCGCCATATAGCTGGAATATTGCTGAGTGCGGCGTAAAACTAAACTCACTCTAATAAAATAAATTTGAAAATGAAGCCTCCCTTGGGAAGTTGTGTTTCTGCACCAATGCTTTCATAAACAATTCAATGGAATTTATATCAGAATTCAGAAGCACTGAAAAAAACTCTTAATTAGGCATTCTAAATTTTATCCTCTGTTTGTTCTCTTTCTTAACAAAGCTAAGACATTGTTCATAGTTGTTAATGTTATTTGTCAAACAACTAAACATATTTCAATTAATTGAAGACAAGTATTCTACAGTTCACAGAGTTTGAAAAATGTTCCCATTCTTTCACTTAAACACTAACTCCTTTCTTCATGTAACAAAGATAGCAGACACAAACAAATTCCTATTAGGTTCAATTTGTTTTAAAAATTCAGAAGAATTTCAAAGAGACTCCCTTCCTATTCCTAATGCAATACTCCTTACAACTTTAAGTAGTATTTAATTTTTATTGGGTTATATCGTCCCTTGTGGCGATATATCGATTGATCATGGACCCTCGTAATATAAATATCATGATATATTGCCGATGCAAACATCGATACTATCGATGAATCGTAACACCACTACCAAATATATTATTTGGTATGTATGTTATCTTCTTAGAGAGGCATATAGAAGTTGGATCAATAAGGAAGGATGACATCTCAGGCTTGTATAAATGCTGGTCTGTTCTCATTCTGTTCATCACTTGCTTGATAACTATGTTAGAACCTACACCGAAACGGCACTCTCACTGTAATGAAGAAATTGTTCATCCATATACATGTATTGTCATTCTTCCTTTCATTCAGTTACTTCAGCTGGTTCTGTCTACCCAGCTAGCAATCTGATATATGGTGTAAGAGGCGACTTGGTTGACTTGGTTGACACATGTCATCGGTTCCCAATTGCGCAGATCGATGTTCATGCTGTTGATCACTGGATTGTCTGGTCCAGGCTCGATTATTTACAGACCGCTGGAATATTGCTGAGTGTGGCGTAAAAC
This sequence comes from Haliotis rubra, assembly GCF_003918875.1. NCBI lineage: Eukaryota > Metazoa > Mollusca > Gastropoda > Lepetellida > Haliotidae > Haliotis > Haliotis rubra. The sequence goes on from NW_025765105.1 coordinate 136,697, forward strand.
TAAGCTCACTCACTCACTCACTCACTCTGCTATATGGCTTGTGTCACATTGGGACAATGATGGCTAAACATTATCAGTTTTATTCCTCAGTACTCCATAGGCTGCTTGAAATGATTTTACCTACCCAGCAAGGCTATAACGATGCAAGCAATTTATACCCTGGATACATTTTGAACTCTGTGCATGTAACAAAAACTCAACAATATAACCGTCAGTTGGCTGGGAACCCCTGGGATGTTTGATATAGGCTCAAGACTCAATATCATGTTCTTGCATATAATTAGTTAATTATATTATATATAGGCATATCCATGAGCTTTAACCATTATTTGATGACTTTTAGCTGTGGTTTCTAGAAACAGTGGGAAACGATCACATTCACCACCACCAGACACAGTACCACCAGACACACCCACACTCGGAGCCACACCCAGTACAACTAGACACATCCACACCCAGTACCACCAGACACAGTCAGTACCACCAGGTACACCCACGTGCATACTCAGTACCACCAGGTACACCCACACTCAGTACCACCAGACACACCCACACTCAGTACCACCAGACACACCCAGTACCACCAGACACATCCACATCCAGTACCACCAGACACACCCACACCCAGTACCATCAGACACATCCACACCCAGTACCACCGGACACACCCACACTCAGTACCACCAGACACAGTCAGTACCACCAGGTACACCAGCACTCAGTACAAATAGACACATCCACATCCAGTACCACCAGACACATCCACATCCAGTACCACCAGACACACCCACATCCAGTACCACCAGACACACCCACACCTAGTACCACCAGACACAAACAGTACCACCAGGTACACCTACACCAAGTACCACCAGACACATTCACACGTAGTACTACCAGACACAGACACAATCAGTACCACCAGGTACACCTACACCCAGTACCACCAGACACAATCAGTACCACCAGGTACACCTACACCCAGTACCACCAGACACAATCAGTACCACCAGGTACACCCACAATCAGTACCACCAGACACACCCACACCCAGTACCACCAGACACATCCACACCTGAGTACCACCGGACACACCCACACTCAGTACCACCAGACAGTCAGTACTAGTGTTGGCAATTGGTTAAAATCTAATAATTGATGATTGGTCCATTACAACCGATCAATCATCGATAGTAATTGGTTAGCGTCATTTATTAAATGTTCCCGTTGTTTTTGTTAATGCACAAAAAAAAAAGAAAGAAAAAACATGTAGTAATTTGGTTTTTTTGCAAATTGCTTAAAGTCCATTTGCAAATTTTGCATATTTAAATGATGATTAGTATGTTAGAAACACATATTTCCTGGATTTTTTAAGATACATTCAATCATGACTTGGAACAAGCTTATAGTGCTTATGAAATGTAAATTTCATGACACAGACAAAACCAGCCTTGTGAAAAATATTGTTAATGCAAACAAGTTTTCCAACTTTGGTTGTGTTCGATTACGAGAAAACATGTTCGATTGCTTGGTCGTTTAGTCACTGCGACCAATCTTCGATTATGTCAATTTATCGGACCACCACTAGTCAGTACCATCAGACACATCCACACCCAGTACCACCAGGAACTCCCACATCCAGTACCACCAGACACATCCAAATCCAGTACCACCAGACACACCCACACTCAGTACCACCAGACACAGTCAGTACCACCAGACACAGTCAGTACCACCAGGTACACCCACACTCAGTACCACCAGGTACACCCAATTTCAGTACCACCAGACACATCCACATCCAGTACCACCAGACACACCCACAGTCAGTACCACCACACACATCACCATCCAGTACCACCAGACACACCCACACCCAGTACCACCAGACACATCCACATCCAGCACCACCAGACACATCCACATCCAGCACCACCAGACACACCCACACCCAGTACCACCAGACACATCCACATCCAGTACCACCAGACACACCCACACCCAGTACCATCAGACATACCCACACCCAGTACCACCAGACACACCCACACTCAGTACCACCAGACACACCCACACCCAGTACCACCAGACACATCCACACCCAGTACCACCAGACACACCCACACCCAGTACCACCAGACACACACCCACACACAGTACCACCAGTACCCACACCAGTACCACACACACCCACACCCAGTACCACCAGACACATCCACATCAGTACCACCAGACACACCCACCAGCACCACCAGACACACCCACACCCAGTACCACCAGACACATCCACATCCAGTACCACCAGACACACCCACAACCAGTACCATCAGACACACCCACACCCAGTACCACCAGACACACCCACAGTCAGTACCACCAGACACACCCACACCCAGTACCACCAGACACACCCACACCCAGTACCACCAGACACACCCACACCCAGTACCACCAGACACACCCACACCCAGTACCACCAGACACACCCACACCCAGTACCACCAGGTACACCCAATTTCAGTACCACAAGACACACCCACACCCAGTACCACCAGACACACCCACACCCAGTTCCACCAGACACACCCAATTTCAGTACCACCAGACACACCCACACTCAGTACCACCAGACACACCCACAGTCAGTACCACCAGACACATCCACACCCAGTACCACCCGACACATCCACACCCAGTACCACTGGACACAGTCAGTACCACCAGACACATCCACACCCAGTACCACCGGACACACCCACACTCAGTACAACCAGACACATCCACACCTAGTACTACAAGACACACCCACACCCAGTAGAACCAGACACACCTACACCCAGTACCACCAGGTACACCCACACCCGGTACCACCAGACACACCCACACCCAGTACCACCCGACACATCCACACCCAGTACCACCAGACACATCCACACCCAGTACCACCAGACACACTCACACCCAGTACCACCAGACACGCCGACATCCAGTACCACCAGACACGCCGACATCCAGTACCACCAGACACATCCACACCCAGTACCACCAGACACATCCACACCCATTACCACCAGACACATCCATGTCCAGGACCACCAGACTCAGTCAGTACCACCAGACACATCCACACCCAGTACGACCAGACACACCCACACCCAGTACGACCAGACACACCCACACCCATTACAACCAGACACACCCACACCCAGTATGACCAGACACATCCACACCCAGTACCACCAGACACACCCACACCCAGTACAACCAGACACATCCACACCCAGTACCACCAGACACACCCATACCCAGTACCACCAGACACACCCATACCCAGTACCACCAGACACACCCATACCCAGTACCACCAGACACATCCACACCTAGTACAACGAGATACCCCCATGCTCAGTACCACCAGACACAGTCAGTACAACCAGACACACATGTAAAACACTGCTACAACACACTCGTGTCAAAACACTGCCACAACACACACATGTGAAAACACTGATGTGCTGTGGCAGTGTTTTTACATGTGTGAGTTCAGATTATAAATGCCTAACTGCTGGTACTCCTGTTGTCATGGTGATCTCTGATTTGTCTGTTGCAGTGACTTGACTCCTTGGACTTGATGGTGCCACCTACATGCTGCCACTGGCCTTCACCTACATAGTGCCACTGGCCTTCACCTTCATGTTGCTGTCACCATTATCAGGCTGCAAAACACTTTGACCTGTAGCCTTTCATAAACTTTAACTTCACGATGTCATTGACCTTTTCCTTTATGAGGTTGGTGAACTCCACCTTCTAACTGCCACAGACCTTCACATTGGCTCATTCATAACCTTCACCTTGACAAGAAGTGCAATAGAGAGGAGGACGGAAAGACTTACGAAATGCAGGTCAGAAACTTGGAATTGTCTTCACACTGATACTTGCTGTAACATGTTGATTATGTCTGACATTGTCATGATGTTTCTGTGACACTGTCATGATGTGTCTGTGACACTGTCGTGATGTGTCTGTGACACTGTCATGTTGCTGTGACACTGTCATGATGTGTCTGTGACACTGTCATGATGTGTCTGTGACACTGTTATGTGTCTGACAGTCATGATGTTCCTGTGACACTGTCATGATGTGTATGTGACACTGTCATGATGTGTCTGTGATACCATCATGTGTCTGTTACACCGTCATGTGTCTGACAATGTCACTGTCATGATGTTTGTTGTGACATGTGTGTGTCTGTGACATGTGACACTGTCATGTGTCTGACATGTCATGATGTTTGTGTGACACTGTCATGATGTTCATGTGTGACACTGTGTCTGACATGATGTTTGTGTGACACTGTCATGATGTTTGTGTGACACTGTCATGATGTTTGTGTGACACTGTTATGATGTGTCTGTGACACTGTCATATATTATATAATAGTATCTGTGAAACTGTCTCTATGTTAGTGAAAGGTGGCAGTATGTCTGTGACACTGTATCACTGAAAGGTATGTCCGACACTGTACACTGTCTGTTACAACGTTATGAAGTATTGCACTGAGGCATGATGTCAGTGACACTGGGTTCTGGGTCATGTAGAATGCTACTAGTTTTGGGGCCTCCATATTCTCCAGAAAGTTGTTGGTGAGTTTGAATAGACAATGCTTCCTGGAAGAAGTCCAATTATTTGTCTACGCTGCATATAGATGCGGACAGGGTATCTGTGCCTAGCCAGCTTAACTGTGCATTTTGGTCAATTTATAACTCACATGAATCTATTCTCAATGCATGCTCTAAGTGCACAAAGTAGCTGAGATAAAAAGTCAGTCTTGAAAGGCAGTTTGAAATTAATAGGTCTTGAAGTGAGATTTGAAGAAACTGTAAGATGTGAGGGAAGATTGTTCCACTCTGTTGCTGCATTATCAACAAAAGATAAATTGCATTGAATTGTTTGTGAAAGCATTGGTGTAGAAACACAACTTCCCAAGGGGAAACTTCAGTTTCAAATTTACTTTATTAGATCAAGGTATACTGAATATGTGTGACTGTACTTTCTTAAGCCTAAAATGCTGAAAATTTATTAGATCAACAGCTTTTTAAGTGTGTGTGAATGTACTGTTTCTGCTGTATAACAAATGAAGTTTCAGTCATTTCACTTATCATATCTGCTCTGTTATTGAAATTGTAAAGTATCGGGATAAGTATAGAATCGCCACCATTGTATCATGATGATAATTGTCTCGTAGGTTCCTTGCCAATACTTTCATGATATATCGTCTCATTATAGTCTGTTTGCAGTGAAAACGTACCGATGAATTTCACTTTAAACAAAGAAGTAAATCAAATAAAGTGAAATTAAGATTGCGAATGCACATTAAATGGAACTCCGAGAACAAGAAGGGTTGGTTCCTACAGTAGTCTAAGTTAACGCTCATCACGCACGCATTTATTTCACTGTTCCAACTACTGTGCGTACCCCCCTTGTAATACAAACCAATAATAGAGATTTGAAACTATAACAATAATTGTTTGTTAAACAACTTTATCCTAAGTTGAACAAAACTCTGAGATTTAAATGTTTAATTGGCAAGGTATGAGGAATTGCAATCTTAATTTCACTTTATTTGATTTATTTTTTTGTTTAAAGTGAAATTCAGCGGTACGTTTTCACTGCAAACAGACTAAAAACTAGTATTGGGATATATCGTCTGGCCACTTAGGCCATGATATAAATCTCTAGCAGCAACCCTAACCATCTTCCAGTGTTGTCTCTTAGCTGTAATTCGGATGAATGTAATAGAAACAATAATCTTCTCAATTCCTTTTTCTTGATAGTTGATAGATAAACTTCTGTATTTAGAACGAACTTAATGGCTTTGTAATAGGTCCTCTTTCTTGATGTTGATACTGCCTCTATCCACTCTTGTTGATAACATTCTTTAATCCTTTGTTTAAATGTAGTTATGAAGTTCGGAATATTGCTGACTTCTTGTGACATCCAAACGAATCCAAAACTGTACTGAAAAAGAAGTTTGACTGGCCCATGTTCATCTGTTGCTTAAGTCCACTTTAAACATCATGGTATTAACCTGTTGCAGGTGTCTGTTTGACGGTAGCTGTAGCATCTTGCACCAGTATTTAATACATCTTGTGTGGTAGTCGACGTTTAATGCATAGTGTCCACAGATCACAAAAAGCGAAGCCATACTTTGGGAGCTCAGGGCCTCAGAAGCTCGGAAAATCTGTTGTGCTATTCGCCCTGTATCAGAGGCGATTTCACCTAATTGCCATAATGACAGAGCTCCAGATAAGGTGCGTATTTGCGTATACTGCACTGTAGAAAAGTTGAAATACCGGTACGCAAGAAAAATAAATGCTAGCGTATGAAAAAGCACTAAATATTTACGTGTACGCTGTGTCAAACTAACAATGTGTGTTTACCCAATACATAAAAATCATGTTGCGTATCATATCAATTCAAGCCAATCAAACTTAAAGTTTATCCATCTCTTAAATATTCACGATTAAACGAAACTTGAATAATTCTAACGTAATTAGGATGCACAAACAGGTAGAATATCAGTCTTGATTTGTTAACCATTCACTGATTAGCCCATCTGTAAATACCGACCAATCAAATTGCTGTTTTCTTTTGATATGTCCTGTAAACAATTGATAATGGCGAGCAAGAGTGGTCGAAAGCTTAAACACACTCAAAGTAAAATATCTAGTTTTTTTACGCTACAAACAGAAAACAATTAGAGGACTGCTAGATGAATTAATGGGCAAGTGCTGTGTTTCCCAATCAGATTCAAATGACAGTTTTTCTTAAACGAACTTGTAACATTAGCTATTCGCGGCACCAAAACAGATGTAGACAAAGGCACATATTATTTCTTACAGCACAAGTGGATAAAGCTGTATTAGCTATTAGCTATAATTAGCATTATTTGTTATTCATCTTTAACCTGGAGGATTTTGACTTATCGCTATTATTGGATAAAAAAATGTCGCACTGAAACTTGTTATTTGAAATGAATACCTGGATTTAAAAAATAATGTGGGATTAAAAAGTATTGATACCCACTTGAAATTGGAAATCCCCTTTTAGTTTAAAAAGTATGGGTATTGTACCCACATGACCAAAAGCTTATCTGGAGCTCTGATAATGAGCTTACGTACATTTATTTATTGCAAAAAGAATTGTGTCATGCCCACTCGCCATTGATGACCTTGTTGTACCCCACCCAACCTTAAAAGAGATAGTGATCTGATTGGCTTTTAAACTAAAAATATGATGTTTCATTTTACACCCTCACTTCCATGTGGCACTGTACTGAAAGTAGTGGTGGTCCGATTAATTGAAATAATCGAAGATTTCGCAGATGGCCAAATGACCAAGCCCGATCACATTTTCTCATAATGAACACAAGCGATTTTGGAACCGCTGTAATAGAGTTTGAAATACTTGATGATGGAACATATCTAGGGCGTTGTCAGGGCCTGAAAACGTGTTTATTTCTAAGCAAACTCACTTCACTTTCTGAAAAGTCATGACTGAATATTACTGGAACTGAATCATTTTACACTGGATGTGAAATCTGCAATTGTAATTTGTGCAGTTTCTCAAAAACAACAGAGAACCAAATATGTTTTCTTTATACTTATCTGCAACTACAACCTGAATAGGAAAATCTAAAAATGGCGGCTAACCAATTTTTTTTCGATGATGGTATTGAACCAATCATCAATTGTGATTTCAACCAATTCCCAACACTAACTGAAAGTGTTAAGTAACATATGCTCCCATATGAAAGCTATAAGAATACACAATGCCATTTTTTAGTGGTCAAATGTAACATATGTTATATTTGGGATACTAAGAAAGTATAATCCCAAATATAACATATGTTACATTTGACCACTTTCTAAAATGGCATTGTGTATTTCATAGCTTTCGGCCATGGGAGCCATGCTAATGTTAACACTTATCAGAGGGGTACACAAAGTCCGCAGTCTAGACTACCAGTTGTTCGACTTCCATTTTTTGTGGAAGCCGCGGTGGCTGAGCGGTCTAGGCGTCTGACTTTGTGTGCTGGCAATTAGGTGCCTGACTGTGAGGGTGTGGGTTCGAATCCCGGATGGGACTCAACCCAAAGAGTACTAGAATCTGTACTTTACTAAGAAAGTGTAATCCCAAATATAACATATGTTACAAGTCTATTTTTCTATGTATAAAGGCCCAAAAACATACATGTTGTCCTTCCGATAGCAGAAATCTCAAATTCATGTTTCACAGGTATGGATTCTTTCATTGTGTTTTACCATTTGATAGTATGTAGAACTTGATGATAGTAGTAGGGAATGCTTATAATGATCTGTGTCACCCTCAATCATGGGATGTAGCAGTTCTTAACATGGCCTGTTTCTTCTGGGAATCTTTGAAGGGTATTTAGAAGTGGAATGCATAATAAATCTTGCTTTTCTTTCTTCTGGGAAGTTTCATTTAAAAATCAAATTCTCATTTTTGAAGTGACTGCAGGGATTCAAAAATATGATTGCCCGACGCCCGGGTATGGTAAACTTTCCATGTTGGGCAACTAAACTAATCATTTCAACATGCCCGAGGGCAAGTAATTGAATTTCATACGTTAATTTCAGCATCACTGTCTGTTTTACATTGAGATTTTATCAGTGTTTAACCCATTCCACACCACAGGCCCCAGACACTGTAAACCGGCAAGGCAGTAGTTGCACCAAAATTATGCATAATTTTAGGAACATACCTGACATATGATTCATTTATTAAATTTATCACTTTTCAGAATGTATGAAAACACTTGTTACGTTCAAATGATCATATATTATTGACAGAATTAGAATTATGCACTATTTTTTGCAGTTTTGGGGAAAAAAGACCGATTTTCGGGCACATATGCTGTGGCAATGGGTCCACATCAAAGTTGTCAATGAACAATGATGTTTCGAGGAGATAATTAAACAAATCGAATAAACTAATGAATAAAATCAGCAATAGTACTTATGAAAGTTGTCAAACATACATTACAAGTTACTATTTCCATCTTTTTTGTGCGATCATGTAATGCAAGTCAATTGATATCTCGTCACCTCGAACTTCACGCCCGGACACAATGTTTAATGCTAAAATATATATGCATAAAGCTTTCTTGTCACAGGTCATAACCTAGCATGATACATCCACTAAGTTCCATAATATATGTATAGGTGGTGATGTTTTACTTAACACGTTCAGAATAGCGTGATTTTAGCCAAGACTTTCGTCTAAATACAAAAGTTTTCTTTTACGAGGATGGTTTGCATTGCTGTAATATGATTGGCTACCTTAGGTCATGTGCATGATTTTGACGAGTCACGATCCTTATAGCTGACTGTGGCGAAAAAGCGTCATCAGAAACCAATATTGATGTTCAGAGCTTTCGAATGATACCTGCCATAAAACAAACCGGCTAAAATGGAAGTATTGCCATAAGCGGAAAGCCACTGTTATTGGGAAATAGCCGACCATACATATTATTCAAGAAATCTTTGGCCTTTGGTATAAATTAAGACATATTGGTGTGAAGGGAAAATTACTAATCTTGATTCAAAATTTATATAACGATATCAAATCATGTGTAATGGTCCATAACGATAAATCCCCTTTCTTCTCATGTTTGTCTGGTGTCAGGCAAGGGGAAAATTTGTCCCCTCTACTTTTTTCAATATTCCTTAGTTGTATTTAGAAAACGAATCGTGTAGTGGAATACAACTTCATTCTAACACTGGAAATATAGCGCTATATCTCAAACTACTTGTTTTTCTATATGCTGATGATACAGTCCTCCTTGCAGACTCACATGATGATTTACAAAATGCTCTCAATAACTTTGCTACGTATTGTACAACATGGAAACTTAACGTCAATACTGATAAAACTAAGATAGTGATTTTTAGTTCTGGACCTGCAGATAATTACAAAAAACACTTTTATCTCAATGATCAGACAATAGAGATTACCGATACATATAAATATTTAGGAATATTATTACATAGATATGGGCGTTTGAACTTTACCATTAAACACATTGCAGAACTCGGCATGAAAGCATCTATATCACTGCTAAAACGAGCAAAAATATAAAGTTACCGTTAGATACCATACTCTCTGCATTTGATTCACTGGTTTTACCAGTCTTACTGTATGGATGTGAAATATGGGGATTCGAAAATTGCGATGTCATTGAACATGTTGTCTTAAATTCCTTAAATTAGCTACCGGTCTAAGAAATAACACCCCGAACTTTATGGTTTATGGAGAACTTGGAAGACAACCTCAGAATTCAACTCCAAATCTCTAAACGATTAATCACTTATTGGTGCATATTGAAATTTTCCCATCCAAACATCAAAATAGCAGCTTTCATCTTAGATTATATCATGGATGATACTCCCTGGCTAAATCATGAAACATATATTTTGTAAATGCGGCTTACCGGATTGTATTTGTAAACCCCTTTCATTATACTCAATCCTGGATCATATCAAAATCTGAATCAATCCTGAAAGACCAGTTTTTACAATCGTGGACCAGTGAAATAAATAATTCATCAAAAGGACAATATTATAATAAGATTTTTAAAAACTCTCCTTCACTCGACAAATACTTACTGCTATCAGAAAATATATGGAAAGCTATTCTATATTTTAAAACATCTAACCATAAATTGCCAATAGAAAGTGGGAGATGGACAAAGTGCAAGAAATGAAAGAGTATGTAACCTTTGTAACTTGCAGTTAACTGGGGATGAATTCCATTATATCTTTAGATGTTCATATTCTAGCCAACAACACATCACTCACCTAGAAAATAGTGCTTGTTCCTTCCCTAATCTCTCTACATATAAAATATTGATGTCAAGTACTAAAATTTCAACAATCAAACGCCTATCTAAAATTGTCAAATATGTTCTAGTTTTCAGTAATCATTGCGTATATTCCCTGTCACCTTCTTGCATACTTTGTATATCCTGCATTCCATTTTATGTACTCATGTACCACCGGAGGTGGTTCCATTTTGAGTAATAAACTCTGAGTGAAGATAATTTTCCAATTACGTAAAAATGAAAATATAAATGAAAAAGGTGAGGGAATATGTACAATGTAGTGTACTACAACAGTGTTACACAATATGGTATATAATAGTACATTACAGTATGGTGTATTGTGACAGTGCTGTACAGTATGGTGTATAACATTGTGCATCCTTGTGTGTAATGACCGTGCGGTACGTCATAGTGTATATAAAGGACAGTACTGTACAGTATGGTGTGTGATGACAGTGCTGTACAATATAGTGTATAACAACAGCACTGAACAGTAATGGTGTATAACATTGTGCACCATTGTGTGTAATGACCATGATGTACGTCATAGTGTATTATGACAGTACTGTACAGTATGGTGTGTGATGACAGTGCTGTACAATATAGTGTATAACAACAGCACTGAACAGTAATGGTGTATAACATTGTGCACCATTGTGTGTAATGACCATGATGTACGTCATAGTGTATTATGACAGTACTGTACAGTATGGTGTGTGATGACAGTGCTGTACAATATAGTGTATAACAACAGCACTGAACAGTAATGGTGTATAACATTGTGCACCATTGTGTGTAATGACCATGATGTACGTCATAGTGTATTATGACAGTACTGTACAGTATGGTGTTTGATGACTGTGCTGTACAATATAGTGTATAACAACAGCACTGAACAGTAATGGTGTATAACATTGTGCACCATTGTGTGTAATGACCATGATGTACGTCATAGTGTATTATGACAGTACTGTACAGTATGGTGTGTGATGACAGTGCTGTACAATATAATGTATAACAACAGCACTGAACAGTAATGGTGTATAACATTGTGCACCATTGTGTGTAATGACCATGATGTACGTCATAGTGTATTATGACAGTACTGTACAGTATGGTGTGTGATGACAGTGCTGTACAATATAATGTATAACAACAGCACTGAACAGTAATGGTGTATAACATTGTGCACCATTGTGTACAATGACCGTGCTGTATGTCATAGTGTATATAAATGACAGTACTGTACAGTATGGTGTATTATGACAGTGCTGTACAATATGGTGTATTATGACAGTGCTTTACAGTATGGTGTATTATGACAGTACTTTACAGTATGGTGTATTATGACAGTACTTTACAGTATGGTGTATTATGACAGTGCTGTACAGAATGGTGTATTATGACAGTACTTTACAGTATAGTGTGTAATGACAGTGCTGTACAATATGGTGTATTATGACAGTGCTTTACAGTATGGTGTATTATGACAGTGCTGTACAGAATGGTGTATTATGACAGTACTTTACAGTATAGTGTATTATGACAGTGCTGTACTGTATGGTGTATTATGACAGTACTTTACAGTATAGTGTATAATGACAGTGCTGTACAGAATGGTGTATTATGACAGTACTTTACAGTATAGTGTATAATGACAGTGCTGTACTGTATGGAGTGTAATGACAGTGTTGTACAGTATAATGACAGTGTTGTACTAAGTGTATAATGACTGTGCTGTACTGTATGGTGTATAACAGTACTGTATTGTTTGGTGTATAATAACAGTACTTTATTATCCATGTGGTCAACGTATGGGTAGTAGCATACTAATCTTGTACCTCACACAATTGTTGTATCGCGTTGACCTGTGTCGTAACGACGTGACCTGTGATTCTAACGATTTGATTCGATAACCGATGATCTCTCAATTAGGTCACGTCGTGACGGAACTACTTGTTCATTCATAACAAACTTGTGAATTCATTCATTCTATAACTTATATGCATTGTGGGAATGTAAACATTGCGAACGTTGCCGTATCGATGTTTAATTGAGAGTTGAACTGAGATATATCTGTCGAAAAACATAAACGTAATGTTTCTACCAGTGATGTTAGCCGAGTGAAGCAACTGCAAACCAAAGAAAGGGGTGCTACGGAGTAGTTTACTGTAGGAGGCTGTACGAGGCGATGACAACTGACGCATCGTGACGTCGGTTACCAAGGAGCAGATGAGAATAGCGTAGTGACGTCAATACAGTGTGACGTCATGCAAAAGTGAACTACAGAACAAAATTCTTCCGCAACCTCTTTATTAAACCGGTTTCGGTTTCAAACCATAATAATAAGAAAAATATGCTGTTTTGTCAATTTAATGCATGAAAGATGTGGGTAATAAATAAAATACCACACTCGGTCTCATTACATACGAATTATACAAAACTCATGACCTTCCTATGGTTTCTGACCTTGCTTTCGCTTGGTCAGATACCATTGGAAGGACGCTCATTTCGTATAATTCGTATGTAATGAGATCTCGTGTAGTATTCTCTATGTATTTTATTATATAAGTGTGTAATGTCAGTGCTGTACAGTACTGCGTATAATGACCGTACTGTACTGTAAGGTGTATAATGACAGTGCTGTACTGTAAGGTGTATAATGACAGTACTGTACTGTAAGGTGTATAATGTCAGTGTTGTACAGTATGGTGTATAATGACAGTACTGTACTGTAAGGTGTATAATGACAGTGTTGTACAGTATGGTGTATAATGACAGTACTGTACTGTACAGTGTATAATGACAGTACTGTACTGTAAGGTGTATAATGACAGTACTGTACTGTAAGGTGTATAATGACAGTGCTGTACAGTACGCTGTATAATGACAGTACTGTACAGTGTATGACAGTACTGTACTGTAAGGTGTATAATGACAATACCGTACTGTAAGGTGTATAATGATAGTACTGTACTGTACAGTGTATAATGACAATACTGTACTGTAAGGTGTATAATGACAGTATAGTACTGTAAGGTGTATAATAACAGTTCTGTACTGTAAGGTGTATAATGACAGTGCTGTACTGTAAGGTGTATAATGACAGTACTGTACTGTAAGGTGTATAATGACAGTGTTGTACTGTATTGTAAGGTGTATAATGACAGTACTGTACTGTAAGGTGTATAATGACAGTACTGTACTGTAAGGTGTATAATGACAGTACTGTACTGTAAGGTGTGTAATGACAGTACTGTACTGTAAGGTGTATAATGACAGTATTGTACTGTAAGTGTATAATGACAGTACTGTACTGTAAGGTGTATAATGACAGTACTGTACTGTAAGGTGTATAATGACAGTACTGTACTGTAAGGTGTATAATGACAGTACTGTACTGTAAGGTGTATAATGACAGTACTGTACTGTAAGGTGTATAATGACAGTACTGTACTGTAAGGTGTATAATGACAGTACTGTACTGTAAGGTGTATAATGACAGTACTGTACTGTAAGGTGTATAATGACAGTACTGTACTGTAAGGTGTATAATGACAGCAACTGTACTGTAAGGTGTATAATGACAGTACTGTACTGTAAGGTGTATAATGACAGTACTGTACTGTAAGGTGTATAATGACAGTACTGTACTGTAAGGTGTATAATGACAGTACTGTACTGTAAGGTGTATAATGACAGTACTGTACTGTAAGGTGTATAATGACAGCAACTGTACTGTAAGGTGTATAATGACAGTACTGTACTGTAAGGTGTATAATGACAGTACTGTACTGTAAGGTGTATAATGACAGTACTGTACTGTAAGGTGTATAATGACAGACTGTACTGTAAGGTGTATAATGTACTGTAAGGTGTATAATGACAGTGCTGTACTGTAAGGTGTATAATGACAGTACTGTACTGTAAGGTGTATAATGACAGTACTGTACTGTAAGGTGTATAATGACAGTACTGTACTGTAAGGTGTATAATGACAGTACTGTACTGTAAGGTGTATAATGACAGTACTGTACTGTACTGTACTGTAAGGTGTATAATGACAGTACTGTACTGTAAGGTGTATAATGACAGTACTGTACTGTAAGGTGTGTAATGACGGTACTGTACTGTAAGGTGTGCAATAACAGTACTGTACTGTAAGGTGTACAATAACAGTACTGTACTGTATGGTGTATAATGACAGTACGGTACTGTAAGGTGTATAATGACAGTATTGTATTGTATGGTGTACAATAACAATGCTGTACAGTATGGTGTACAATAACAGTACTGTACTGTATGGTGTATAATGACAGTGCCATAGTATGCAGGGTATAATAACAGTGCTGTACTGTATGGCTTATCAGTGCTGTATGGTGTATAATGACAGTACTGTACTGTATGGTGTATAATAACAATACTGTACTGTATGGTGTATAATGTCAGTGCTGTAGTGTACAGTGTATAATGACAGTACTGTACTGTACAATGTATAATGACAGTGCTGTAGTGTACAGTGTATAATGACAGTACTGTAGTATACAGTGTATAATGACACAGTACTGTACTGTACAGTGTATAA
Organism: Haliotis rubra; assembly: GCF_003918875.1. Lineage (NCBI taxonomy): Eukaryota > Metazoa > Mollusca > Gastropoda > Lepetellida > Haliotidae > Haliotis > Haliotis rubra. The sequence goes on from NW_025765105.1 coordinate 152,185, forward strand.
TGACAGTACTGTACTGTATGGTGTATAATAACAGTACTGTACTGTATGGTGTATAATGTCAGTGCTCTACTGTACAGTGTATAATGACAGTGCTGTAGTGTATGGTGTATAATAACAGTACTGTACTGTATGGTGTATAATAGCAGTAATGTACTGTATGGTGTATAATAACAGTACTGTACTGTATGGTGTATAATGACAGTGCTGTAGTGTACAGTGTGTAATGACTACTGTACTCTAAGGTGTATAATGACAGTGCTGTAGTGTACAGTGTATAATGACCATACTGTACTGTACAATGTATAATGACAGTACTGTACTGTAAGGTGTATAATGACAGTGCTGTCGTGTACAGTGTATAATTACAGTACTGTACTGTATGATGTATAATGACAGTGCTGTCATGTACAGTGTATAATGACAGTGCTGTAATGTATGGTGTATAATGACAGTGCTGTCGTGTACAGTGTATAATGACAGTGCTGTCGTGTACAGTGTATAATGACAGTGCTGTACTGTACAGTGTATAATGACAGTGCTGTACTGTAAGGTGTAATTGTATGGTGTATAATGACAGCTGTACTGTGTATAATGACATACTGTACTGTGTATAATGACAGTGTGTATGTATAATGATAACACGTGTACTGTATAATGACACACTGTGTTGTACTGTATAATGATAACACTGTGTGTACTGTATAATGACAGTAATGTATAATGTAGTGTACATAATGATAACAATGTAGTAATGTATACACTGTGTAGTACTGTATAATGATAACACTGTGTGTACTGTATAATGATAACACTGTGTAGTACTGTATAATGATAACACAGTGTAGTACTGTATAATGATAACACTGTGTAGTACTGTATAATGATAACACTGTGTAGTACTGTATAATGATAACACTGTGTAGTACTGTATAATAACACAGTGCAGTACTGTATAATGATGTAGTACTGTATAATGATAACACAGTGTAGTACTGTATAATGATAGTACTGTATAATGATAACACTGTGTAGTACTGTATAATGATAACACTGTGTAGTACTGTATAATGATAACACTGTAGTAATAATGATAACACTGTGTAGTACTGTATAATGATAACACTGTGTGTAATGATAACACTGTGTAGTACTGTATAATGATAACACTGTGTAGTACTGTATAATGATAACACTGTGTAGTACTGTATAATGATAACACTGTGTAGTACTGTATAATGATAACACTGTGTAGTACTGTATAATGATAACACTGTGTAGTACTGTATAATGATAACACTGTGTAGTACTGTATAATGATAACACTGTGTAGTAGTGTATAATGATAACACTGTGTAGTACTGTATAATGATAACACTGTAGTACTGTATAATGATAACACTGTGTAGTACTGTATAATGATAACACTGTGTAGTACTGTATAATGATAACAGTACTGTATAATGATAACACTAGTACTGTATAATGATAACACTGTGTAGTACTGTATAATGATAACACTGTGTAGTACTGTATAATGATAACACTGTGTAGTACTGTGTTTTATTGATGTGTGAACTATGTCAATTAAATAGATCATCTAATGAAGCAGTGTGTCATGCATGCATGTGAAGCTATTGTAGAGTCCTCCTCCTCCTCCCCAAGTGAGGCGGCGACGGAGACGACTGCCCTGGAATATTGATTGTTCTGTGTTGCAGAGGCTGGAGTGTAGTTGTATGGAACTGGCCCTGGAAGGGGAGAGACTCTGCAAGGCGGGGGACTGCCACACAGGAGTGCAGTTCTTTGAGGCAGCCGTGCAAGCTGGCACCGACGATCTAAAGACCCTAAGCGCCATCTACAGCCAGCTGGGCAACGCGTACTTCTACCTACAGGAGTATGTCAAGGCCTTGGAGTACCACAAACATGACCTGAATCTGGCCAGGTGGGTGTGTTGTGTTATGCCCCTGCTGTAACGTCCATGTGAGATCCATGCTAGCGTGTGGACCTGATGGACATGTCCTTGTGTAGGTCAGCTGTGTCACATGGGGGTTGTCATGTAGGCAGGCCTGTCATCTGGCACCCTGTTAAGTCTTGTATCTGTGTCTGAGTGCAACCTCGTTGTCTGTAATGGTAACAGCCACCTGCTCAGTCACCTACTTCATGCTTACCAGATTTTCATAATCATTTAATTTTAATAATTTTCTGTTTACTTGACATCATTGAATATTCTGAGATTGAAAAGGTACTGTGATGAGAACAGAGCTTGGGCTGAAATAGTTACCAAGCAGCAGATTTGTCTTTCACTGGCGAAGACGAGTCTGATTTAAATGACCTATTGGTAATAGCCTCCGCCAAGCATGCTGTTCCACTGTGGTGTCTAGCTTATGTTAATAATAACAATGTGACCTTGGCTTGTACAGACTCACTAGCAGCTGGTCAGTAAAGTAGCCCGGTGATTCCCCATGCAATAAATAGGTGTGAATTGATGTGGTTACATTGTGTTACCGCTAAGCTGCCAGTGCTAAGACAGAAACACTACTCAGGCAGGAGCTAGTGCATGTGCCACAGGCATAATTTATCCCCTTAATGTAATTGGTTTGTGAAGAAGTGCTTGTGAGAGCAATCGAGTTTGCCAGTTGAAAAGGAATAGATTTAGTGGATGCTAGTGACACGGAGTTGACTGATGACAGCTGTAGTAGGAGCCTGTTAATGACAGCCCTTGTGTTCCACTGTGGGCTCAAGGTTACATACATTGTCCACAATCTCCTGCTTACCCAGTCTGTCTTGCGCTTTTCTAAATTGATAATAAAGTGAAGAGCTTGTCATAAACCTAGTCAGCGCTGAGAATTAAAGATGGAGGGTCCAAGATAGGCTGCAGCAGCATCTTCCGCTGTACTCTGTGTCTGGCGCCCAACATATCCCTGCTGAGAATATCTCTGCATCTTACTGTCTGCTTGCCCCGTGTACTCGGGGCTGAGGGATACCTGTTATGCCAGTGGGTATTAGTGAACGAACAGTGGAAATTGGTTAAAGCAGGAAATAGATCTCTGCTATATTCCTGTTCTCATAAGATAAACATTCAGTGCTCTGACTGTCAGTTTTGCAGTTTCAATTCAAACAAGGAACTCACAGTTTGTAACAAGTATATATTTATTGTAGTTTGACCATTACATGTCAACATCAGGGATTTACATGGAGTCCTGTATTTGAGGGTCCCTGGGACTGATACTCTTAATTTTCAGGGGTCCTGGACAACAAAATATTATTATTAATACTGTTATTGTATTGTGTATCATGATCATCGCATTGTTACAGTAATTAAATTGCAAATAATACTATAACCCAGCTAGAAGCAAACTCAGTGATAACTTATTGTTACTTGATTGGAATTTTTACAATAATGTATTTGGACTTTTTCTGAGTCCCTGTGGACGCGCTAATAAATTTTGTTGCGTCCATTGTCAATTTTTATGAGTATATGACGCAGGAATTTGCGTCCTGTATATCCCTGCGACGTGATGTTTTCACTATGAAAATACAGAGACTTTGGGAATCCTGAACATTGACCAGTCAAATTGGTCTTCACATTAATTAAAGCCTACCTGTGACACATTAAATAAGCTCTGGGTTAGAAAATTGATCTTCAGTAACCCATGCTTGTCGTAAGAGGCGACTAACGGGATCGGGTGGTCAGGCTCGCTGACTTGGTTGCCACATGTCATTGATTCCCAAGTGCGCAGATCGATGCTCAGGCTGTTGATCAGTGGATTGTCTGGTCCAGACTCGATTATTTACAGACCGCTGCCATCTAGCTGGAATATCCTGGTATCACTGTGAGACTACTGTTCTCCTGGTATCACTGTGTGATGGTGTGTTTCAGAGCTCTTGCTGACAGGATGGGGGAAGCCAAAGCCAGTGGGAACCTGGGAAATACTCTCAAAGTCCTAGGGAAGTTCGATGAGGCCATTGTGTGCTGTGTCCGACATCTGGATATATCCCGAGAAATAAGAGACAAGGTGAGGCCATCTCCAATGTTTGTCATTTTTGGTTTTCGGTATTGTGATGGTCATCTGTGTTCTGGCTTCGATGTAGTGGACCTCAGGATCAACAGCCGTACATTTACCTCAACTCCCTTACTTTTCGATCCTGATGATGATTCTAGCCAGAAGTGGAGCTCATTGTAAAATTTCGTCTACATCATGAGCATGGTTTTTGTGTCATTATCTAGAGTGACAAATCAACGAAAGGGGATCTAAATTTGTGCCTAAGGAGATGCCTGGTTACCCAAAGTTCTTTGAGTGGCATATAGAGGCTGGTATTATGAACAAGAATGTTTTTTTATGGATGAACTTCTTTATTGCGTTTCAGTATAGATGCTAACGCTGTCCTCACTTGCTTTATAATGGTGTTAGAATCTACACTGAAACGTCACATCCATTGCAGTGAAGAAGTCATCCATAAGAATAGTTCCTGTTCAATAAAGAAGCCATCCATAAAAAATAATTCCTCTTCCATTTACCCAAATGTCTTACTCATGAGATGCTATGTCCAGAATTTCACATATTGTTTTCTGTCAAACTTCAGATGGTATTTACTTTGATTTTTGACAAATGGGCAAGTTTTGTCAGTGTATTTGCTGGTGTGTCGACAGTATGTTTCTGCCCAAAGACAATGATATATCTTTTGTCATGTTCAGAAATGTATGTTCCATTATTCCATGATACATCAGAGATAAGATAAGATAAGATGAACTTTATTGTCCCGTAAGGGAAATTTGTTTTGCATTCAAAGAGCCAATACAAGCATATAACAACAAATAATTTAAAGTATATATACACAATGCCAAGCTAATCAGAATATAATGTTGAATTATAACATAATCAAAGTTCATGATATAATAATCACTCGAGCCTCATCATAGATTTCACTATTACAATTTTGAAGGAAGATTTAGAAGTTTTTTATGCTGTATGGGACAAATGAGTTTGAAGTTCTATTTGTTTTATAATATATGATTTTGAAACGGCGGCCAGGAGGCAGAAGTTCATAACATTCATTTAAAAAATGTGATGGATCCGACTGAATGGCCAGAGCTTTCTTCTTAACTTTTGACTCATAAAGGTAGAGGTTCGAAATTGAAGCCGCAAATTTTGCTTGATATGTTTACAATTTTGTCAAGTTTGTTTTTCTGTGTAAGAGGAAGATTGCCATGCCAGGCATGAAAGCAGAAAGTTAAAATACTAGTAATGAATGTTTGGTAGAATAATTTTAAGATATTAGTGTCTACATTAAATGATCGCAATTTTCGCAGAAATAAAGGCTCTGTTGTGCTTTCCTATGTACCCGATGTGAATTTGATTTCCATGAAAGTTTATTATCAATGATAGTACCCAGATATGTATACTCTTCTACTGTTTCTACTTCCTGTCCATCAATACAAACAGGTTTCAGTTTGTTTTTTCCGCTTCGGAAGTCAATTATCATTTCCTTTGTTTATTTTATGTTCAGGAAGAGGTAATTGTCTTTGCACCATGAAGTAAACGCATCAATATTTTTCCTATACTCTAACTCCGATTGACGAATAAACCCAACCAAAGCGGCATCATCAGCAAATTTGAAATTCAAACAGGTGCATAAATGAGATATACAGTCATTTGTATAGAGTGTGAAGGGGACAGGACACAGCCTTGAGGAGCACTGGTACTCACAAGATTAATGTCAGAAAGTGTTGAATTGATGACTATGATTGTACATATATCAACTGGGATCAACTGGTCTTTCATTCCGGGTGGCTTTGTTGATGTTTTGCAGTCACTGCTTGAAGTGGTGCCTTAGCCACTGAAGTCCAGTTCGGTATTTGTAAGGGTTTAAAAAAATTGTATGGGCAGATGGTGGAAATTTGTTACCATGACTGTAGTATAAGCGCAGATGGTGACTGGCAAAAACAAATTGATGTATCAGAAAATTACTGTGATACCTTGAAACTCAGTGATAATAAGGGCAAAGCTACCTTGGCAAAAAATATGAGTTTTTTCCTCACATTTCTGATAGGGGAGATAACCCATGCAGGTAACTTTTAGAGGACCACTAGGAAGAATGACAACACAAAACCTTTTATTCAAGCTAAACGTATGGATTTAGAAACAGGTTTCAGGAAAAAGGGCCATCAGGTGTCTGGTAGTCTAAAAATTATTAATGGAACGCAGTGGAAGCTGGTAAATAAGTAGTTAAAGGACAACAGAGCACTTTTCTTAATATTTTATATTTTTAGTTTTATTCCCAAGAGTATAAAATCCCCAATATGTACAAACATATTTACAGGAATAATGGTGTGTCCAATCATGACATTAAATGTCTGAAATATGACACTATAACAGGGTGTCCAAATATGACACTATAACAGGGTGTCCAAATATGACACTGTAACAGGGTGTCCAAATATGACACTATAACAGGGTGTCCAAATATGACACTATAACAGGGTGTCCAAATATGACACTATAACAGGGTGTCCAAATATGACACTATAACAGGGTGTCCAAATATGACACTATAACAGGGTGTCCAAATATGACACTATAACAGGGTGTCCAAATATGACACTATAACAGGGTGTCCAAATATGACACTATAACAGGGTGTCCAAATATGACACTATAACAGGGTGTCCAAATATGACACTATAACAGGGTGTCCAAATATGACACTATAACAGGGTGTCCAAATATGACACTAACAGGGTGTCCAAATATGACACTATAACAGGGTGTCCAAATATGACACTATAACAGGGTGTCCAAATATGACACTATAACAGGGTGTCCAAATATGACACTGTAACAGGGTGTCCAAATATGACACTATAACAGGGTGTCCAAATATGACACTATAACAGGGTGTCCAAATATGACACTGTAACAGGGTGTCCAAATATGACACTATAACAGGGTGTCCAAATATGACACTAACAGGGTGTCCAAATATGACACTATAACAGGGTGTCCAAATATGACACTGTAACAGGGTGTTCAAATATGACACTGTTCAATGGCATGTCGAAAAATATGAACTCTACAAAAGCGTGTCAAAATACAACACTACACAAAAAAGACACCAAAATGTGTGATAACTAATGTGTTCAGTCATTTCTTCAATAACTATGAAATTCCAAGTCTCTCAAATAATGTGTACAAATTAGACACAAAATATTCAAAAGTTACTTCAAATTCATTCAATTATATGAGAAAGACACAAAAGGAAACCGTCACCAAAGTGTGACTGCTCTCATACAAGTCAAGAACCGAAGTGAAGCAACCACATGCTAATATGCACGGGTTGCAGCAGAAATATGTCAATTTCAATGTGCGTTTGCTCGAACGTTTTAGAATGTCCATGAACAGGAGGTGTTTGGGTGAGTCCTTCTGTTCTATTAACATTGTTTAATATTTTTGGAATCATGGTCATTTTCCTTGACATTATCCAAGAACTCTGTATATTGCAGAATGTTGAAAGTCCTGTGTATACAGAACAGTGTCTGTTTGATGTAAATATAGGAAATACCACAGTTCAGAGGCAAGATTTGAATGTTCATTAGAGTGTATGTCATACAGAATCAATTATGGAAAATGTGTAACAATCACATTATTTTGGATGAATATCACTTTTTACATTAATGTCCATCTTACTCCACTATCACAAAAAACGTTTTCCTGTACATACTAATTAATGACTCAAGTATTGTTAAATTTCGACATCTGTTAAATAGTCCAGGTAAAATAACAACACAGAACATGTCCCAAAATAGTTGAAATTGTGTGCATCATCTCTACTTACTTAATTCAGATGTACTTATCAAGTACAGTATTTGATTGTATGATCACTTTCAATCTGTGTAGAAACAGTCTTTTAAACATTTGTCTTACGTGGTTGTCTGGTAGCCTAGTGGATAAAGCAATCGCTTGTCATGCTGAAGACCGGGTTCGATTCCCCACATGGGTACAATGTGTGAAGCCCATGATGTTGCTGGAATATTGCTAAAAGCAGCGTAAAACCATATTCACAGAGGCCCAGATAAGCTGCGTATCCGGGTAAAATACGCATAGAAAGTTTTCAATTACGCATTGAAAAATAATGGTTGCGTACCAATTACGCATTTAAACTGTTAGATACGCAAAGAGTTTAAAACAAATGCGTACGGAATATACTTATAAAAAGCGCTTGCGTAATGAAATAGACATCGATTGCTATCAATTTGTACTGTTAGTATAGGACAAGTGTTGTACTGTCAGTATAGGATGACTGATTTTTTTATGAAATCATTTCCCTTATATTTAAGTTGGTTTTGATTAGGTATGACATAAGGCAGAACATACCTGCTTAGTAAACTTACTCAATGACATAATACTTAGGTATGTAAAATGACTGAAATACGGACATATTTGAAAGCAGTGGGTAACGGAAAATGAAATACCCACTCAACATTCATAATACCCACTCCAAAAAAATACAGTGGGTACAGTACCCACATTAGCTAAATCTTATCTGGAGCTCTGTATTCACTCACACTCATTCATTTGACTTACAATTTACTACGGGTGGGTATTGCAGAGAATTTTCATATTGCGATATATTGCGATGCGGAAGCATATATTGCGATATGTATTGCAATATATTGCAAGAATTATTTTTTTAACAAAAACTATTTATAATCGAGTTAATGCTTGATTATAAAGCAAAAACACAACAAAATCACTATGATTGATTAACCTTTAATAAAAACTTTTAATCATGACAAATTAAAAATGTAAGTAACATTTGGCACTAATGAAACAGGGAAAAGAACAATTCAAAAACAGAAATATCCGAAGATTTCCGAGTGTTACAAAGTTTTCCGAATGCATGTCAAAATACCGGTTTTCAATCATCGTATCGCAATACGTATTGTTTTCATGTCTGAACCGGTAAATACCGGTAAACCGGTTATATTGCGCAGCCCTACAATTTACTGTTTACTTACTTGCAGTGTCTACATGCAGTTTGTCGAGACTATTTTCAGTTGATTATGACAGACAAAGCTTATTTTTCATTTTCATTACACATAGCCTTTAATGTTGTTGTTTTGTTTGTTTTTTAAAAATCTAATATTTCAGATTCCCACACATCCTAGATTCAATAATGTCCTCTTTGCTCTCTGTACACCTGTAGATACCTGCCTTCATCATGTTATAATTGTATTTGACATCTTTGTATAATGATGCACAGGGCTCGATTTAATGCTTTGTTACTTGCACTGGTGCAACCCAATACTACAAAAGTGCAACCTAGTTATTAGCCTAACTTGCACCAGGTGCAAGTAAATGTTTCAGTGGGTAAACTTCTGAATGAAACATCTAAATAATCTAAACAATGCAATAGCATAATATCTCTTTCATTACATATATAAAAGCAGTGCAACTGTAATTTGGCTGGTGCAACTAGGTTTTTATCTGAGGTTGCACCTGGTGCAAGTAGGTTAACATCTCTTAAATCGTGCCCTGATGCATATGTACTTGTGGTAATCTTTATATACATGGAAAAGTATCATCTGTTGTATGGAAAATTCAGCCATACCTACATGGAATGGTTTTGGGGGTGGATTTGCTGTTATGTCATCATTAAAATGGTTTATTATAAACTTTCTTAAATCAGATTTTCTATATCATAATGTCTGCAGATAAGACTTAATACTGCAGAGGCAGTTGTGAAGTGTTTTGGAATGTAATGAATATAGATAGCTGCTGAAGGACAAGGTGAATATGCTTGTTGTAAGAGGCAACTAATGGGATCGGGTGGTCAGGCTTGCTGACTTGGTTGACAAATGTCATCGGTTCACAATTGCACAGATCGATGCTCATGCTGTTGATCACTGGATTGTCTGGCCCAGACTCGATTATTTACAGCCCACCGCCATATAGCTGGAATATTGCTGAGTGTGGCGTAAAACTCAACTCACTCACTCACTCACTCATTATGTATCATACACATCTTCTGTGGTGGTCAGTGTGTGTGTTGTCTGTGGGGACAAGCCTCTGTACTCTACTTCCATTTCAAGTATCAGAATTCTGTAAGAAACAGATCAATACATTAACATGTATGATGACTCAAAACACTAAATTATGTTCATATTGTACCAAGAGCATAATGGTATGGGTAATTATGTTCATATTGTACCAAGAGCATAATGGTATGGGTAATTATGTTCATATTGTACCAAGAGCATAATGGTATGGTTAATTATGTTCATATTGTACCAAGAGCATAATGGTATGGGTAATTATGTTCATATTGTACCAAGAGCATAATGGTATGGGAAATTATGTTCATTTTGTACCAAGAGCATCATGGTATGGGTAATTATGTTAATTTTGTACCAAGAGCATAATGGTATGGGTAATTATGTCCATATTGTACCAAGAGCATAATGGTATGGGTAATTATGTTCATATTGTACCAAGAGCATAATGGTATGGGTAATTATGTCCATATTGTACCAAGAGCATAATGGTATGGGTAATTATGTTCATATTGTACCAAGAGCATAATGGTATGGGTAATTATGTCCATATTGTACCAAGTCGAATCCAAATGCAGAGCGCCCATCCCACGCCTCTCCCGACTCGATTTTGATGGCTGTCGTTTGTGCTAATCGGTCATTCATGTCAGCCATACTTATTAGTGTAGGCAGAATTATTCTTATTGTTTGAATTACTTTTAATTGCACAAAAGAAAGTACAAACTATTTAAGCTTCCGAATAAGTAACTTTATGACCACTTAATAAAGATACAGGCATTTGATAAATACAGCTGTAAAAAAAATATGATGTATGATATTTGGATGCATAGATAATAACGGCTTTAAATAATCAGTAGATTACAACTAACTGGAAATGATAACCTGGTGTTACTTTGCACAGTGTAAGTAAAGTGTCATCACATGTCGCTTGAGACGAATACACGTTCAGCATGTGGTAAAAAAGTGATGTGGAGCGCCTCATATCCGATCAGCAATATCATGTATGTATTGCATTGAATTTCAACGAATTTTACTGAGATAGTATTAAAAACAACAGTACTTCAGATGCATAATACATTATTAAGGTACAATTATGCCATTTTCGAGATAGATACGTTTGTGTTTACATTATGGTTTAGTTTGCATCGAGGACGTTTAACGAACAAGTTGAAAGTCGCTTGATCATTCTTCTTCATCTTCACTGGAAGTTTCTCTTGCAAGATTAAAATTGGCTCGTACTCAGAGATATGGTCTAACATCCATGTGAAAAATGACATCGGGAACATCTTTTACTGCTTAAGAATCTATGGTCACAGTCAACTTGTCTGGTAGAATCAAAGAGGAAGCCATCTGCAACAGGCACATATGACGTCATGTCACGTGATACATGCTTCTGATCATTAATTGTCGGGTGTTTCTGTATTCGGAGGAAATACGAGTAGTTTTTTTTACGTGTTTATTGTGATTTTGCAATTTTTTGGTTCAATTTTAATCATGGAAGGTGACTTTTAGATTGCTTTTACCCCTATGAAAAAAAATTGGGCATTAGTATTCTCTCAGTGGAACAGGACATCTGCCACATTTCGTATTTGGTACTGTACTTTGTCGGTGTAGAGTACAGATTCTAGTACGTTTGGGGGTTTGAGTACAATCCAGAATGTGAACCCACACTCTATGAGTAACTCACCTAATTGCCTGCACACAAAGATGGACTCTGCATGTCAAAAAGTTTATTTGAGTTTAAAACAATAGCAGAACAACTTTTAGTCTGGTCCATATCTGGTTGTTCTGAATCTAGATGTACCAGTCGTCTGACTTCCATGTTTGTGGAAGTCATGATGTCTGAGTGGGTTAGATCACTGAGTTTGCATGCTGGTGATCAGCTGCCTCGCTGCCTTGCACACTGGCTTATGCCTGCTAGTTGCTAACTGAAACATTCACGTGCACATCATGGAAGATACTTGCATGAATCTGATGTGTTTGCATGGTAGTCATAACACGTTGTGAATGGAATATGCATTTTCTAAATATAACTTGGTTCCCAAATAATGTTACCCCAAAATGGAATATCCTCAAACATTTTTTTTTAAAACTGTAAACAAGATTAGTAAATGGTGTCTTGAAAACAGTTTAAAATTTTCAAAATAAAAAACTAATTGTATTCATTTTTGTCGCCAATACAGACCTCACAAAGACCCAGACTTATATTTAGATAACACATCTGTTAAAGTAGTAAAAGAAGGGAAATTCCAGTGTTAAATTTTTGATGAGCATTTGACCATTCGACCTGATATTAAATATTTAAAAAATAAATGCCTGAAGGCCCTTGATTTGTTTAAAGTTCTCTCTAATACAAAGTGGGGAGGAGATACAAAAAAACTCCTCCAACTCTACTGAGCACTTATACGCTCCAAACTGGATTACGGTTCAATCATCTATGAAGGAGCCTGCAAAAGTAACCGTACAATTTTAGATTCTATTCACCATCAAGCTCTGAGACTTTGTCTTGGATCTTTTCGTACTTCTCCGATTGAAAGTCTGTATGTCGAGGCCGATGAGCCATCGTCGCCGTATCAAATTATCTTTGCAGTATGTCACTAAACTTTTTTCTAATCAGTCCAACCCTGCTCGTGACTGTGTGTTTTATCCTCTTTATGAAGATCTGTACAATAAAAAATCTTCTCTTATTCCACCTCTTGGAATAAGAATAAAACCGTTTCTTTCTGCTTCTAACATTGACCTAAATACTATATCTCCTTCCCGCCTGTTTTATTCTCCTCCTTGGCAGTTGGTGAGGCCTCAAGTAGACCTAAAACTGACCACATTGAAGAAATCTGAAAAAAATAAATTACAATACAGACAAGAATATAATCAATTCAGAAATAAATTAAAAAATTACAAATCGTTATTTACAGATGGATCCAAGAATGGTGGCACGGTTGCTTGTGCTACTGTCATTGTCTTCCAATGTCTTCCCGATTACCCGATAACACCTCTATCTTTACAGCGGAAGCAAATGCCATATTAACAGCCTTAAAATATATTAATAGACAAGCTTAATATAAACAATACATAATCTTTTCAGACTCTCTTTCTTGCCTTCAGGCTATTAAAAATCTTTCTTGTAAACATCCACTCTTAATTGAAATCATTGAATTGCATAATGATCTTGCTACTGGCCTAATAGGACATCGTCCTCTGTTGGTTACCCAGCCAAGCTGGAATTTTTGGTAACACAATGGCTGACTTTGCTGTTAAGGCAGCACTCAACAAATCTGTGACACCACTTCTGATCCCATATTCCGATTACAAAGATGTCATTAGATCTTATATCCTTGATCTAAGGCAAAAGAAGTGGGATGCCCAAGTAGGTATCAATAAGTTACATGAAATTAAACCAACTATCGGCTACACCTACTTGGGTTGTCAGTCCAGATTTGAAGAGGTCATTGTGTGACGATGTCGCATTGGCCACTCAAGATACACCCACGAATATTTGTTAAAAGGTGAGGATCTCTTTGTTTTGCATCCGTTTTGATGGAAGAATCACGGTCAAGCATGTCCTGCTTGACTGTATTGATTTTTCCATCACAAGGGATAAATATTTCAATGTCAAAACAGTGAACTATCTTTTAATAAAGTTAATTATCATTTAATCGTTGGGTTTTTAAAGGAAATAGAGTTGACTGATAAATTTTGATTTATATGTTTTGTGAATAGATAAATGATATTTTATAATCGGTAGAATAAATTAGCAACTAAGATAGTTTGTGGCTGTATCCTAGAAGGGGGTTAAAGTACTGTAAAATGATTGTCCTCCTGAGAGGGTACATAAGTCCAAAAACTTTCCAAGTCAATTTAGCTCTACACACCCAGAGCTCCAGATAAGATTTAGCTTATGTGGGTACTGTACCCACGGTATTTTTTTGGAGTGGGTATTATGAATGTTATTTCATTTTCCGTTACTCACTGCTTTCAAATATGTGCATATTTCAGTCATTTTACTCATCTAAGTATTATATCATTCAGTAAGTTTACTAAGCAGGTATGTTCTGCCTTATGTCATACCTAATCAAAACCAACTTAAATATAATGGAAATGATTTTTAAAAAAATCACTCATTCTGTACTGACAGTACAACACTAGTCCTATACTAACAGTACAACTTGATAGCAATCAATGTCATGTTCATAACGCAAGCGATTTTTATAAATATATTCCGTACGCATTTGTTTTAAAGGTCACATAAACCCTAGGGGGTACAAATACATAAATCACTAACTGGCATCGTTATAAATGAAACCCCGTCATTAAAACTACTCATTTCGACCTTTAATTGACTTAAATCGACCTTTTTGACAACAGTGCACAATTCTCACCCGCGAACGAAATTTCAACCAATCAGAGCGGCGGCGTCTCTGTGACGTCATATGAGGAATAGCTTTGAGGGCCGATGCAGAATTCATCTACATTTTAGGGGGTAAATTATCTTGTTTACAGGCTTGTATAAACCTGAAATCGTGACAATTGTTGTGGAAAATGAAAGCTATATGTTCTCACAATCTACTGTCATTTAATTTTGTCTCCTGCTTTGCCTAGTTTCCGAAGTTACAACTTGTTTTCATAGACGATTCTGTCAAAATCGATTGGTGTCGTTAGGCCCTATTTGTATAATGACTGATCTAAATTGATCCCATTTCTGTGTTTTTTTACCTCGATATTTAATCATGTCATGTAAAAATCTGTTTGTATTCTCAAAACAGTGTCGCCCATAAGTTTTCACATGCAATACAGCAATTAATACTCCCTTGTTGTAACCCGTGTTAGGTGGTATAAACCTACACATGTTATTTGTCATCATTCACTTGATGGTCAGTTAATGAATTTATAACAGGTATAATTAGTGGTAACACACTTAGATTATCCCGACAAAGGTTCCCATTTGGCATTTCTTGTGTCTGGAGTAAATATTCAACATTATAAACATCGATCAAAGGATTAACCGATAACACGCTGATTGATTAATTACTTTTATCTTACACAGCGGAATTGTCAAAAGGTAGTGTTTATGTATGTAGATTTACTAAACTATACTGAATACACTCTTGTCGTGGTGTTCGCGTAAAAACAACGTGCTTCGCTCAAAGGATTAACCGGCAATACATTGATTGATTGCCCATTATTGGCTAACTAAATTACTGTTTTAAAGAAAGGCGGACATTATGCAATTAGTTGCCAGGTGTGCTATCTTGGGTGACCAATGAGACTATACACCAATACCTGAAAAGATTGATCACTTTTTTCTTATATTAAACTGTTAAAAGACACATCATTTGGAACAGTTTTGTGGATATTGATGGATACATTCCTAACAAGGTAATGGCCTGATATTGTTCCTATAACTTTAATCTGTTTTAATTTTAATATTTGCATTTTGTTTTTATTCATTTGTCGTGAGCATTCAACAGAATCATTGTTTTCGCTGTGAAGTGTAATGAGACAGACAACATACACTAGGGTGTGTGTGCGGATTATGATTCACATTGGCAAACTATAAAATGTCTAGCTATTACAGTTCTGTTATAAATTCACTATAAGTATCAGCAGATCGCCTGCTTTTTATTTAGTTTCAAAATGCATACAAGTATGATCACAAACTAATTAGGATTATAAGACCAAATATAAAGACGCATTACTGACTAGTATCTACATACTGGTGAGTGGACATTAACCATGTGAATGTAGCAAGAAATTTATCGCCAAGAGTATTGTAACTGACCCCACCTCGCCTTCCGTGGAAGAAATCGCTATGTTATAAGTTGTGTCATGCAAAATCCGTTTGGTTATGATTCCAATACATATTTAACTACGAAGTAGAAAGTAGTTTTGATTTTCTAACTTGATGAAAACAAACTATAATCTCATTAATTCTAACAGACTTTACGATTTTCAAAAATGGCATACTTCTGTCGGGAACATCCGCCAGTCTGAGGATAAATGCTATTTAGATTTGTTTTCACCGAAGTATAAAATCAAAACTATTTCTACTGGTAGTAAAATATTTATTTTATTGATGGCCAATAGGATTTTGCATGACATAGCGTATAACATAACAATTTCTCTCCTGGCAGCCAGGTGGGTGTCAATATAATACTACTTACAATATTATTGTTACTCGACCACAACCTCACTTCCGAGGAAGAAATCGCTATGTTACAAGTTGTGTCATGGAAAATCTTTATGGTCATCAATCATATACATATTTTACTACAACTAGTAAGTAGTTTTGATTCTTTAACTTCCGGAAGCGCATCTGAACACAAGTAAGATATCGCTTCAGGCTTCCACAACGCCGCCGCGACTCACAAACATAACCCATTTAGCACTAACTGCGGGTCCTGTGGAAATCTGTGCATGGTGACACCATCGCCCACCCCTAGGAGCAATTGACGACAAAGCAACGATTCGGCATGTCGTCGTTGATGTCGAAATCATCAAAATGATGAGCATGCTACACACTTTCTATACAACTAACTGAAAATCGCTCCTCATATGACGCCACTGCAGTGCTCTGGCGACAGAGTTACGTGAACTCCGTCTGTGGTTTCGCTGGCGGGCGAGAGAGAAGCAGGCGACTTTTGGCCACTTTTAATCGCCGGTACTAATTACCCACAAGTTTTTAAAGAATAAATTTGGTGTTCCGCATAAGACTAACCACAAATCTTTCATATGTAATGGTTAAAAGAGTAACAAAAAACAAAGTTTAGTGGTTCTTTAAACTTTTTGCGTATCTAACATTTTGAATGCGTAATTGGTACGCAACAATTATTTTTCAATGCGTAATTGGAAATTTTCTATGCGTATTTTACCCAGATACGCAGCTTATCTGGGCCTCTGACACCTTTTTAATTATAGAAAATTTGTTGTTTTATTATGGCTAAATATGAGTACAATCGCCATTGGCTGAAGGGATCTTGTAGATCCAGCTAGGGTCCATGCAGGAAGCCAAAGTACTGTATGTCCCCAGTGGTGATCTACCTTCAGTTGTTGATGATCCTCACTCCTTTTTATCCCCCGCAACGCGTTTTGCGTGGGGTATTAAAATGGACTCCGTCCGTCCGTGCACATTTGTCTTTTCTGGAGCAGAACTCTAAAACCGTTCACTATTTCTTCACCAAACTTGGCACATACTGTAATTGTAGTTATTTTCGCGTGGGATTAATTTTCGCGCTTTTAGCGCAAACAGATTGTGAGCCAATAATCATACCAAGCGAAATATTCATGGTGAAGTCATGACAAATACTCAAGTAGGAACAACATGTAATTTGTTTATTCTCTCAGATAACAACATCAAAGTAATTATTCCCAGTCCATGTTTACAAATTACGTGATCAAACAATGTCCACAGATGTCCATCTATCGGTAATTCCTCAACACAATGTACTTACTTCACAGCAATCACTAACATATTGCGTCTACTCACGTCTCGAAATGAAGTGTAGCTGACAGTAAATGGATATACATATTTTGTTTCGCCAAAACTCATAATTAGTGTAGCTGGACGATCACATGTCAACAAACTGCTTTCGCAGTGGAAATAGCGAGATCGCGCGAAACCTCATCGGTGACAGGTTAAATTGTTCCATGCATAAAAACTATCTGTCAATACACCAAAAAGCTATCGCATAACCTTAGTTATGATTATAAATATTTTACATTTATAGAGCACAACCTGCAATGAAAATGACACAAAACTAGAATATATTTCTCTTTATAAAACAACAGTTTGAGATACTATCTTTTTAAGATCACTGCATCAGAATTCATCTCGGAATATTATCTGGTACGTTTTAACTAAAACACCGGTAGGGGAACGTGTGCACTGCACAGCTGATTGCTATTTCCGGCGCTGTACACAGTAATCTTAATCCCTGCATATAAGACAATGCCTAGCAAAAACAAACTAGAACTAAATAGGTAAATAATCTTTTCTAGCGATGTTTAATTGCAAATGTGACGTCTTGGTCTTCTTTTGTATGTTTGTTCACGCAAAGCGATACGTCAGTCACAAATCACATTGTTGACACAAGTTTTATCCCACCTCTCTCTGATTGTTGTAGTAAACAAGATTCAATTATGGCGGCTAGCTTTGATCATTGCAAGACTATCGGTTGTGAAAACATTGTGATGGGTACCATCACTCAGGTGTTTCAAATGCGCGAAAAAACAACTGCGCTAACAGAGCTTTTGTGAACTTTCCGTGAATATTGCACCCTGTGAAAATATATATACGATTACAGTACATAGATCTGGTGGTGTACTGGTGCCTTTTGGTAGTTTTGGAATTCTGAATAAAATATTTTTGGCGTTTCCATGGCAACATGTTTTACTAAAACAGAAATTAGTGGTAGTGCACTTTTCCGGAGCAGAACTCTAAAACCGTTCAATGTTTCTTCACCAAACTTGGCACATACATAGATCTGGTGGTGTACTGATGCCTTTTGGTACTTTTGGATTTCTGAATAAAATATTTTTGGCATTTCCATTGCAACAAGTTTGACATAGACTGAAATTGCTGATAGTGCTCCTTTCTGGAGCAGAACTTTAAAAACCTTTCAATACTCTCCTTCCACTTTTCTACATACACACCTAAATATTTGACATAATCATAACTCGTAAACATAATCATGAAGAGTATTTTGCCATTGCGGGGGATATTGATGACTTTGTCTTCTTGTTTATATTGTATTGTCCTAATTTAAAATCCTATTTTAGTGATGATATATGCTAGTTTTATTTATTATTACTGTGATATACTAGTTGTTTTTACTGTCCTTCATCGACAGGTTTTTTAGATTTGCGCATTTGTCGTAAGTTTATAACTCTTTTAAGTCACAATATGGCTGAAATACTGCCGCTGTGACGATAAACTTTAACTCACTCACCCACTTTAACTGTATATTTTGTATCTATTGTCAGCACATTTGGGAACAAAAGCATTATAGATTAAGTTTTTAGTTAGGTTTGTCATGAGGGATATGGTGTAGAAAGGTCATATATTCTTTGAAAGAATTAAACTTTCTTCTTTTCTTAGACTGCCTAAAGTTAACCTGAATATCGTGAAGGCACATAATATAGTCTTTGACTGGGTGCTCAAATAATCATATGCATTTTATAATACATATTTTGGTCTCCTTTAGAGTTTGTGTAGGGGAGGTATTTGATGCATTTGGAATACTTATATGTCACCTGACGAAGGAGTAAGGATATACTCCGAAACATTGTGTTGCTCATAATAAAGAACTCGTCACGATATGGCTGAGATATTGCCGATGTGACATTAAATATTAACTCACTCACTCATAATAAAGAAGTTGACATCTATAAAAACTCTCTTCCCTTACAATATTAGTTGTGAGGAATGAATTACTATCTTACGTAAGCAGTTGTGGGGAAGTTATTACCGGTATGTGTTTTAATGTTGTAGAACAGCTATAGACTAATCTCGCCCAGCAGAGCAGAGAACTTCCTGTAGGGTTGTTATTGCTATTTGATGTTGCTATGATGGACTATATTGTTACTGCCAATATATCCTGCCTTTGAGTCGTGTAGTGGATGTCTGTTGTGTACTGCCATTGTAATTACTTTGCTGCCATCTTTGTTGACTTGTATAACCGACTAGTGTGTTATACAGTTGTTTATTGTATGCCATATTTTGTTGATTTCACACAAATTTTAATGGTTAAGGCATAACACTGTTTTGACAACAATCGTTTTGACAAGAATCCACCTCAATCGTCTATGCTCTTATCTGACAAGAATTTGCCTATATTCTGTATTCATGCTTCTATTGTAGGTTGTAAGTGGTACTGTGATGTTACACTGTATTAAGATTGCTGGGCATCAAGGCAGGGGTACTGTACTGTAACCTGGGCCATGTTGGCTATGTTACACTGTATTCATGCTGTCTATTGTAGGTGGGCAAGGCAGGGGCTATGGTACTGTACTGTAACCTGGGCCATGTTGGCTATGTTAAACTGTATTCATGCTGTCTATTGTAGGTGGGCAAGGCAGGGGCTATGGTACTGTACTGTAACCTGGGCCATGTTGGTTATGTTACACTGTATTCATGCTGTCTATTGTAGGTCGGCAAGGCAGGGGCTATGGTACTGTACTGTAACCTGGGCCATGTTGGCTATGTTACACTGTATTCATGCTGTCTATTGTAGGTGGGCAAGGCAGGGGCTCTGCTGTACTGTAACCTGGGCCATGTTGGCTATGTTAAACTGTATTCATGCTGTCTATTGTAGGTGGGCAAGGCAGGGGCTATGGTACTGTACTGTAACCTGGGCCATGTTGGCTATGTTACACTGTATTCGTGCTGTCTATTGTAGGTGGGCAAGGCAGGGGCTCTGTACTGTAACCTGGGCCATGTTGGCTATGTTACACTGTATTCATGCTGTCCGTTGTAGGTGGGCAAGGCAGGGGCTATGGTACTGTACTGTAACCTGGGCCATGTTGGCTATGTTAAACTGTATTCATGCTGTCCGTTGTAGGTGGGCGAGGCAGGGGCTATGGTACTGTACTGTAACCTGGGCCATGTTGGCTATGTTACACTGTATTCATGCTGTCCGTTGTAGGTGGGCGAGGCAGTTGCTCTGTACTGTAACCTGGGCCATGTTGGCTATGTTACACTGTATTCATGCTGTCCGTTGTAGGTGGGCAAGGCAGGGGCTATGGTACTGTACTGTAACCTGGGCCATGTTGGCTATGTTACACTGTATTCATGCTGTCCGTTGTAGGTGGGCGAGGCAGTTGCTCTGTACTGTAACCTGGGCCATGTTGGCTATGTTACACTGTATTAATGCTGTCCGTTGTAGGTGGGCGAGGCACGGGCTCTGTACAACCTTGGCAATGTTTACCATGCAAAAGGGAAGCATGTTGGGCGGAGTGGCCACCAAGACCCAGGAGAGTTCCCTCCACAAGTCAAGGACTGTCTGCAGAAGGCTGCAAAATACTATGAGTAAGTTATGAAGTGTGTATTTAAACTCTCTTCAATATGCAGAGAGTGTGTAGCTTGTTATGAGAAGTAGAGCGTGTGTGTCGTTCACTGTCTGACGTAGAGAGTGTTTAGCTCACTATGTACTGTTGTGAGTCTTTGTAGGTCTGTGTGAGATGTAGAGAACGTGTAGATCACTATGTAATGTAGTGAGCAGGGGTACAGTTACAGTTAGTATTAGATGGCGGACAAGTAAAAAATGCATTTTGTCTTGCCCACTGTGGGATGTAGAGAGTGTGTGTAGCTCACTGTGAGATGTAGAGAGTGTGTGTAGCTCACTGTGAGATGTAGAGAGTGTGTGTAGCTCACTGTGAGATGTAGAGAGTGTGTGTAGCTCACTGAGATGTAGAGAGTGTGTGTAACTCACTGTGAGATGTAGAATGTGTGTAGCTCACTGTGAGATGTAGAGAGTGTGTGTAGCTCACTGTGAGATGTAGAGAGTGTGCAGCTCACTGTGAGATGTAGAGAGAGTGTGTAACTCACTGTGAGATGTAGAGAGTGTGTGTAGCTGACTGTGAGATGTAGAGAGTGTGTGTAGCTCACTGTGAGATGTAGAGTGTGAGTGTGTGTAGCTCATGGTGAGATGTAGAGAAGTGTGTGTAGCTCATGGTGACTGTGAGATGTAGAGAGTGTGTGTAGCTCACTGTGAGATGTGGAGAGTGTGTGTAGCTCACTGTGAGATGTAGAGAGTGTGTGTAGCTCACTGTGAGATGTAGAGAGTGTGTGTAGCTCACTGTGAGATGTAGAGAGTGTGTGTAGCTCACTGTGAGATGTAGAGAGTGCAGTGTGTAGAGCTCACTCACTGTGAGATGTAGAGAGTGTGTGTAGCTCACTGTGAGATGTAGAGAGTGTGTGTAGCTCACTGTGAGATGTGGAGAGTGTGTGTAGCTCACTGTGAGATGTAGAGAGTGTGTGTAGCTGACTGTGAGATGTGTAGAGAGTGTGTGTAGCTCATGTGTGAGAGATGTAGAGAGTGTGTGTAGCTCACTGTGAGATGTAGAGAGAGAGTGTGTGTAGCTCACTGTGAGATGTAGCTGACTGTGAGGGAGAAGTGTGTGTAGCTGACTGTGAGATGTAGAGAGTGTGTGTAGCTCACTGTGAGATGTAGATGTAGAGTGTGTGTAGCTGACTGTGAGATGTAGAGAGTGTGTGTAGCTCACTGTGAGATGTAGAGTGTGTGTAGCTCACTGTGAGATGTAGAGAGTGTGTGCAGCTCACTGTGAGATGTAGAGAGTGTGTGTAGCTCAATGTGAGATGTAGAGAGTGTGTGTAGCTCACTGTGAGATGTAGAGGGTGTGTGTAACTCACTGTGAGATGTAGAGAGTGTGTGTAGCTGACTGTGAGATGTAGAGAGTGTGTGTAGCTCACTGTGAGATGTAGAGAGTGTGTGTAGCTGACTGTGAGATGTAGAGAGTGTGTGCAGCTCACTGTGAGATGTAGAGAGTGTGTAGCTCACTGTGAGATGTAGAGAGTGTGTGTAGCTCACTGTGAGATGTAGAGAGTGTGTGTAGCTGACTGTGAGATGTAGAGAGTGTGTGTAGCTGACTGTGAGATGTAGATAGTGTGTGTAGCTCACTGTGAGATGTAGAGGGTGTGTGTAACTCACTGTGAGATGTAGAGAGTGTGTGTAGCTGACTGTGAGATGTAGAGATTGTGTGTAGCTCACTGTGAGATGTAGAGAGTGTGTGCAGCTCACTGTGAGATGTAGAGAGTGTGTGTAGCTCACTGTGAGATGTAGAGAGTGTGTGTAGCTGACTGTGAGATGTAGAGAGTGTGTGTAGCTGACTGTGAGATGTAGATAGTGTGTGTAGCTCACTGTGAGATGTAGAGGGTGTGTGTAACTCACTGTGAGATGTAGAGAGTGTGTGCAGCTCACTGTGGGATGTAGAGGGTGTGTGTAACTCACTGTGAGATGTAGAGAGTGTGTGTAGCTCAATGTGAGATGTAGAGAGTGTGTGCAGCTCACTGTGAGATGTAGAGAGTGTGTGCAGCTCACTGTGGGATGTAGAGAGTGTAGCTCAATGTGAGATGTAGAGAGCGTGTGCAGCTCACTGTGGGATGTAGAAAGTGTGTGTAGCTCACTGTGAGATGTAGAGAGTGTGTGTAGCTCACTGTGAGATGTAGAGGTGTGTGTAACTCACTGTGGGATGTAGAGGGTGTGTGTAACTCACTGTGGGATGTAGAGAGTGTAGCTCAATGTGAGATGTAGAGAGTGTGTGCAGCTCACTGTGAGATGTAGAGAGTGTGTGCAGCTCACTGTGAGATGTAGAGAGTGTGTGCAGCTCACTGTGGGATGTAGAGAGTGTAGCTCAATGTGAGATGTAGAGAGCGTGTGCAGCTCACTGTGGGATGTAGAGAGTGTGTGTAGCTCACTGTGAGATGTAGAGAGTGTGTGCAGCTCACTGTGAGATGTAGAGAGTGTGTGCAGTTCACTGTGAGATGTAGAGAGTGTGTGTAGCTCACTGTGAGATGTAGAGAGTGTGTGCAGCTCACTGTGAGATTTAGAGGGTGTGTGTAGCTCACTGTGAGATGTAGATAGTGTGTGTAGCTCACTGTGAGATGTAGATAGTGTGTGTAACTCACTGTGAGATGTAGAGAGTGTGTGTAGCTGACTGAGATGTAGACAGTGTGTGTAGCTCACTGTGAGATGTAGAGAGTGTGTGTAACTCACTGTGAAATGTAGAGAGTGTGTGTAGCTGACTGTGAGATGTAGAGAGTGTGTGTAACTCACTGTGAGATGTAGAGAGTGTGTGTAGCTCACTGTGAGATGTGGAGAGTGTTTGTAGCTGACTGTGAGATGTAGAGATTGTGTGTAGCTCACTGTGAGATGTAGAGAGTGTGTGCAGCTCACTGTGGGATGTAGAGAGTGTAGCTCAATGTGAGATGTAGAGAGCGTGTGCAGCTCACTGTGGGATGTAGAGAGTGTGTGCAGCTCACTGTGAGATGTAGAGAGTGTGTGCAGCTCACTGTGAGATGTAGAGAGTTTGTGCAGCTCACTGTGAGATGTAGATAGTGTGTGTAGCTCACTGTGAGATGTAGATAGTGTGTGTAACTCACTGTGAGATGTAGAGAGTGTGTGTAGCTCACGGTGAGATGTAGAGAGTGTCTGTAGCTGACTGAGATGTAGTGAGTGTGTGTAGCTCACTGTGAGATGTAGAGAGTGTGTGTAACTCACTGTGAAATGTAGAGAGTGTGTGTAGCTGACTGTGAGATGTAGAGAGTGTGTGTAGCTGACTGTGAGATGTAGAGAGTGTGTGTAACTCACTGTGAGATTTAGAGGGTGTGTGTAGCTCACTGTGAGATGTAGAGAGTGTGTGCAGCTCACTGTGAGATGTAGAGAGTGTTTGCAACTCACTGTGAGATGTAGAGAGTGTGTGTAACTCACTGTGAGATGTAGAGGGTGTGTGTAGCTCATTATGTACTGTAGTGAGAAGAGCTAGTTTGTCACAGTGTGCTCTATACTGTGGCTTTCTGATATTCCAACAGAGAAAACCTGACCATTGTGCGGGAACTGGGTGATCGGGCAGCACAGGGCCGTGCATGTGGAAACCTGGGCAACACCCACTACCTCTTGGGCAACTTCAGCCAGGCCATCAAGTTCCATGAAGAGGTGATTTCACCAGGGTGCATTCGTACTTTCTATACTGTAACGTTGACGTACGACAGTTGTAGTGCTACGAGAGCTTTGTAAAACGGGGCCCAGGACACACCACTACTACGTAACCTGATGTCCAGATAACTGTGTTCCTGTTTGTTCCAGAGACTGGCAATAGCTAAGGAGTTTGGAGACAAGGCAGCTGAGCGTCGGGCGTACACTAACCTGGGGAATGCACACATATTCTTGGGAGAATTTGAGATTGCAGCAGATCAATATAAGTAAGTTTCCATGTTCCAGGTGCTGGCGTGATATGTCTCTGCTGGACAGGTTCAGTTTGCTGGGTTCCAGGGTGGTAATGCAGCAGAGCAATATAAGTAAGTTTACATGTTGCGTGACATGTCTTTGCTGCACAAGTTCAGTTTGCTGGGTTCCAGGGTAATTCATGTATTAATCATCCTGTGTTTCAGGAAGAGTTTACAAATAGCGGCCTTAACTAGAAGACAAAGCTCTAGAGGCACAGGCCTGTTACAGCCTGGGCAACACATATACATTGCTACATTGACTATGAAAAAAGCCATTGAGTACCATATGAGACATCTGAATTGCTCAAGAATTACATGACCCGAGGTCGGGGAGGGGCCGGGCCTGTTGGAGCCTGGGCAGCGCCCACTCAGCCTTAGGGAACATGAAGCAGCACTCAAGTTTGCAACAAAACACCTGGACATATCTCGGGGAGGTGAGGTGACAACTTACACCACATACACTTGCTCCAGTCTCAAAGGAAATAATTGAGTTTAGATGGTAATTTCTAGATTATATTAAGAACAGGTTTCCTGGAGACATCCAAGACATGAACAAGTTTCAGGAGACATGCAAGTCATGAACAGGTTTCTAAAAGACATCCAAGTCATGAACAGGGCCTAGATTTTGAAGCTCTCTTAAGCTAAGATAGTCGTAAGTGCCAAACATTAACATTAACTTACGACTATCTTAGGGCTAAGAGAGCTTCGAAAATCTAGGCCCAGGTTTCTAAGAGACATCCAAGTCATGAACAGGTTTCTAAGAGACATCCAAGTCATGAACAGGTTTCTAAGAGACATCCAAGTCATGAACAGGTTTCTAAGAGACATCCAAGTCATGAACAGGTTTCTAAGAGACATCCAAGTCATGAACATGTAGAGTGTCTCCTGCTTGCCAGTCCGGGCCTGTCAATGCTATGAATATGTCTTCAATGATGTCCTACTACTCTTGCTAGAAATATGACCACTAGGCTACCCCACTGCCCCCATTAAGTGTGAAACAACTGATGAAATTGTGGACATTTGCGGGACCTCACATCTTCCAGTTCCAGGACAAGGAACAATGCTTGTATTAGCTTATCCAATGTATATAGAAAGAAAATCTTCAGGGACAGAGAAAGTAAGGTTACATTTTTTCTTCGAAAACAATAAAAGGTCTTGTTTTTACTTCATGTATTGTCCTCCGCGCGGATACCTAAGTCCCAACACATTCACAATGAATTTAAGCTAACCAGTTTTTTTGACAACGTAATATATTTGTGATTTTATATGACGGCTAAATTTGACTACAATTGCGGCGTTGGAAGGAATATGTATATCCAGCTAGGGTCCATGAATGTATTGAAAGTAGTGTAAGTCCCATGGTACCTAGTATGGTGATCTACCTTCACTTGCAGATGATCTACAGTCCGTGTTTATATTGCATTGTACTGTTTAGAAATCAGCATTTTTTTTCCTTATCTTGACTCATGCTTATTCCTTATCTCCCTTCTCCTTTCAACGGTTAAGTGGAAACGTGAATCCTTTTCAATTTCCTGCAGTGGAAAAAATCACTAGTGACGATTATGAACCTCTAAGAGACACAACTTTTGAGCTACTAACTCAAAAAACGATATTTCTCCGAGCCTTAGCTACAGCAGCAGATGTCTGAAATACATACACTCAACTTTGGACGAATGCGATTCGACACAGGAGAACATGCTGCAGCACACCTGGGACTAAGATGGGACTGTACAGCTAAGAATCAACTACCTGGTCAACCAGATCGTCAATTTCATGTACCAGCATTATTATCAGTGCTCGGACATCGAGACACAGAGGACTTATGCCTAGTCAGAGCTTTAAAAATTTACTTACAACGGATTGCTACATGAAGGTGAAAGTTTAAACGTCTCTTCATCCCGTTTTCAACCGCCACGACTATTGAAGTCTCTCGAACCACAATCTCATTCTGGATCAGAGCAGTCGTTTTACGAGCCTACAAAGCAACATGTTCAGGTTTTGCGCGCCCAAACGCGCCAGATAAGTTTCCGGGTGTGATGTGTTGAAAAACACACCTTGCTTCGCTGAAACCATGTGCTGCTCGTGGAGAAGCCGTCGACGAGGGGACATGTGACTGCCCGCGGGGGTCAGTTACATAGCAGAGCTTGTCAGTGTAAGACCTTATGTCACTAACATGACATTTTGGCTTTTCCTTATTATCACAACAGGACTAGAAAACTCCCTCATTGAGAAACTCACCCTGATCACACTGACTCGTTTAGGCTAGGCAACTGACCCATTGCCACCAGCAGCGAGTCCATGTCCACCTGTCTTACTTGATAAGTCAGAGCATGAATGATATAAACTCTGTTAAGTAATAGTCCTTACTTAACTTATGGGTTGCGATCTCAGTTTCGGTAATAGTCCTTACCTTAATATATGGGTTGTTTAAGATATCTAGAAATTGTAGATTACTAGATTATCTAAATCCACAAAATCTATAAGATTTAAGAGAAGGTGGTCCCCAAATATTTCAACTAGACAACTATAAGGCGCATAAGAAGAGTTCCCAGGGGTATGCAATCAGACTGTATTAATTGACAGCCACAGTGAATCCCAGGGGTACACCTATTCCGTCGGTTTTGATAAACAATGAGCATGAGTCAGGATAAAAATATATGTAATTTTTATGATAAAATTGATATTTTATACTTATCCTGACTCATGGGATGAACCCTCCCGGCCGTCCCCTCTCAGCATTATGGGCTTCACTGAAAGACGTAATGTGGGCTTAATTTCGGAGAAATGATGAGAGCTAGACTCAGGTCACGTCAGACCGATTTGGCCGGGCAAAGGGAGGCTACTCTTGGTAGTGATTTTCTGATTGCTTCAAGGCATTGAAAAGGATTCAAGTTTCCACTCAACCGCCGAAAGGAGAAGGGAGATAAGAAATAAGCATGAGTCAGGATAAGTATAAAATATCAATTTTACCATAAAAATTACACCTCTATTGTACTAACATGTTAGCTCACCTGAACATCTCTATGGAACTAACCTGTTAGCTCACCTGAACATTGCAAGGGATGTGTGTTAACCCACTTTTATAACAGATATATGTCTGTTCCATGTTGTTTTTTAGATCGGGGATGAAACAGGACAGATGACATAAAGATGAACCTTGTTGACCTCCGTTCTGCACTAGGCATGGCAGATCACAGCAAGGAGAACATGAACAGGTAATGATAGCACCACTTGACACAGGGAACAGTAATTTTTTGATAATATTCCAATAGATGAATGTCTGCATGGCTGTAAATAAAATTCTCATGATATCCATTAAATTTTCCAGTTCCTGTAGCGTGCTGGCCGACTTGAGAGATGCAGGAGGGAAGGATGTTAGTGATGTGGCTCTAGGTAAGATTACAGGCACTTGTTACATGGTACCTCATGCGTCTGTTCTACCACAGGCACTTGTTACATGGTACCTAATGAGTCTGTTCTATCATAGTCATTTGTTACATGGTACCTCATGCGTCTGTTCTACCACAGGCACTTGTTACATGGTACCTAATGAGTCTGTTCTGCCACTGGCACTTGTTACATGGTACCTAATGAGTCTGTTCTACCACAGGAACTTGTTACATGGTACCTAGTCAGTCTGTTCTACCACAGGCACTTGTTACATGGTACCTAATGAGTCTGTTCTACCACAGGCACTTGTTACATGGTACCTAATGAGTCTGTTCTGCCACTGGCACTTGTTACATGGTATCTAATGAGTCTGTTCTACCACAGGAACTTGTTACATGGTACATAGTCAGTCTGTTCTACCACAGGCACTTGTTACATGGTACCTAATGAGTCTGTTCTGCCACAGGCACTTGTTACATGGTACCTAATGATTCTGTTCTACCACAGGCACTTGTTACATGGTACCTAATGATTCTGTTCTACCACAGGCACTTGTTACATGGTACCTAATGATTCCGTTCTACCACAGGCACTTGTTACATGGTACCTACTGATTCTGTTCTACCACAGGCACTTGTTACATGGTACCTAATGATTCTGTTCTATCACAGGCACTTGTTACATGGTACCCTAATGATTCTGTTCTAACACATGCATGTGTTACATGGTACCTAATGATTCTGTTCTATCACAGGCACTTGTTACATGGTACCTAATGATTCTGTTCTATCATAGTCATTTGTTACATGGTACTTAATGAGTCTGTTCTACCACAGGCACTTGTTACATGGTACCTAAAGAGTCTGTTCTATCACAGGCACTTGTTACATGGTACCTAATGATTCTGTTCTATCACAGGCACTTGTTACATGGTACCTAATGCAACTGTTCTATCACAGGCACTTGTTACATGGTACCTAATGATTCTGTTCTAACACATGCATGTGTTACATGGTACCTAATGATTCTGTTCTATCACAGGCACTTGTTACATGGTACCTAATGATTCTGTTCTATCATAGTCATTTGTTACATGGTACTTAATGATTCTGTTCTACCACAGGCACTTGTTACATGGTACCTAAAGAGTCTGTTCTATCACAGGCACTTGTTACATGGTACCTAATGATTCTGTTCTATCACAGGCACTTGTTACATGGTACCTAATGCAACTGTTCTATCACAGGCACTTGTTACATGGTACCTAATGATTCTGTTCTACCACAGGCACTTGTTACATGGTACCTAATGATTCCGTTCTACCACAGGCACTTGTTACATGGTACCTACTGATTCTGTTCTACCACAGGCACTTGTTACATGGTACCTAATGAGTCTGTTCTACCACAGGCACTTGTTACTAATGTTACATGGTACCTAATGAGTCTGTTCTAACACAGGCTCTTGTTACATGGTACCTAATGATTCTGTTCTAACACAGGCTCTTGTAATGTGTCTGTGTTCTACCACAAGCACTTGATATGTGTCTGTGTTCTACCACAGGCTCTTGTAATGTGTCTGTGTTCTACCACAAGCACTTGTTATGTGTCTGTGTTCTACCACAGGGTCTTGTAATGTGTCTGTGTTCTGCCACAGGCACTTGTTATGTGTCTGTGTTCTACCACAGGCACTTGTTATGTGTCTGTGTTCTACCACAAGCCCTTGTTATGTGTCTGTGTTCTACCACAGGCTTTTGTTGCATGGTAACTACCATGTCTTGTTATGTTAAGGATCTTTTTATCTCTGTTGTTCCAGGACGTCGCCCAAACCGTGCACGAAGATTCAGTATGGAGAACATGGAATTAATGAAACTAACTCCAGATAAAAACAAGGTAGTTAGTTGATTTGTTAACATTTGTTAGAACATTACAGTGCTAATTGTGTTAAACATAGTGTAACCTTAGAATGGAGCAGTGCTGATTGTGTTAACCTCACTCAGTAAGGTAAATTACCAGATGTGTACAATTTAATTTGTCAGACAGGGAGGCTAATTGTATCACCCTAAAATAATGCTAAATATGCTGCATCTGGAACACTTAACCCTGGCAATGGAATGCTGCAACACTACGAATGGCAAAATCCAGTATTCCTTTGCATGATTATCTCATGTTGTGGTAATGATAGTGCTAGTGTTTTTAAGTTTGGATGCTTTTCACTTGTTTGGTCAATGCCAGTGTCAAATTTACAATAACATCATCAGACATGATGCTTTACAAATTCAAAGGTACTTGTGTTCTAAATACCAGACCTGTTGCATACCCAAAAATTGATGTGTATGTACTTGCCTCGTAAAATAACCGGACATTGCAACCAGCTGTTCAGACATTTCTTCCCCGATCTGGGAGTGATTTTGTTTTGAAATTACTTTTCATTGCCGATCTGAGCACAAGAAAGAATATTGAAGGAAATCTTGAATAAAACTATGATAATGTACTTGACAACACTGAAGAAACCTAGTGTAAGTTGAGATTGGCAGTGAACAGTTATACTGAGATGGAAAGGATGAGCGTGTTATTGTTTGTTACGGGTTTGTTGACATGCTAGTTCCAGGTTTGTTATGATAGTGTGTTTGTTTGTGTTATGAGCACACAGTGGTCAAGTGGTAGTTCTGTATTCTGGAATACGCGTTTTGCGGGGGGGTATTAAAATGGACTCCGTCCGTGCGTGCGTCCGTCCATGCACATTTGTCTTTTCCGGAGCAGAACTCTAAAACCATTCACTATTTCTTCACCAAACTTGGCACATAGATAGATCTGGTGGTGTAATGGTGCCTTTTGGTTTTGGATTTCTGAATAAAATATTTTTGGCATTTCCATGGCAACAAGTTTGACATAGACTGAAATTGGTGGTAGTGCTCTTTTCCGGAGCAGAACTTTAAAAACCTTTCAATACTCTCCTTCCACTTTCCTATATACACACCTAAATATTTGACATAATCATAACTCGTAGACATATTCATGAAGAGTATTTTGCCATTGCGGGGGATATTGATGACTTTGTTTTCTTGTTTATTGTTCATTGGTTTATATTGTGATATTTGAGTAGTGTGAAGAAAATTAATATTAATTCTCTGCATTTGAAATAATTTAGCAAAGGTGACCTAAAAATGTGTGGATTTTGCTATTTAAGCACACACAGCTGGTGTCGTGTTTGATGGGCCTGAATATTTTGGTCCTCTTGATAGTATATATATTGTACCTGTACCTTGAGTAATATCAAGTTGAGGGCTGTCATCTAGAACTGTATGAAAACTTGGGGTTCTTACCTCAAGAGTTACTGTGGTAACCACCACAAGCGGCTTCAAATTGAAGGGATAAATTTTCCAGTATTGTACTTTTTGATGCTTATCCAACCTCAAATTGTGCACTTTCTCTTGTTCAAACAACCAAGGAGTTGAAACAACCCAGAACAAAGTTTTTAATCTCTTTTAACACCCATCCCAAACACACCTGAGCTCTATCTATTGTTCTCTTATGCTCTGTGAGTGAAGATGTCCTGCCTTTTAGAGACAAGGGTGCAACTTGTTTTGGATACTCTAGAGGAATACAGCTGAAGTGTGGGCAAGGATAAACCTCACTCTTCATAGCTAACAAACAGTCTTCATACTGGGGTGGTTCCAGCTCCAACTCAAGAGAATAAAGACAGCTGGAAGCAACAGTCGACCGAGGCATGAGCTACTTGTGACTGTCAAGGGCAGTAGATTGAGCTGGGGGGTATTTGGGCAAGGTCTTTAAGAGAGGCTGAAATTTGGTTCCAGGTCATTCCAATCCCATAGTTGTTGCAAGAACAAGAAAAAGTGCATAACATGAGATAAGATAGTATTTATATATATACTGATGGTAAAAAGTTAAGCAACCCCGTATGTACATGTTGATTTCTTCACAGGTAATTAGATTTGAACCTAATGCATTTGCAAATGAAAAGATGCATGAACACTTCACTCAAACACACCCAACAGAATGAGAACAGATATCATGCTGCACGTGGATAGTGAAATCCGCGAAGGCGCTCGCGACTTGCACAATACAAGTTTGATGACTGGTCTTGTAGATGTCATTACACTGCAAACATGGCAGGTAACAGGATCTCAGATGCTTCACGATGGCAGATGATAGGCATGAGGGAAGCAGGCATGTCCCTGAGACAAATTTCAGGGCACTTTCACGTTAGTAAGTCAGTGGTCAGCAGACTGTTATCCAAACACAGAGTGACAGGTGATGTGAAGGAGAGACCTCGTCATGGTCGACCTAGGAAGACCAGTGCATGTGACGATCGTCGTTTGGTTAGAATGGCGAAAGATAATCCTTTTCATTCAGCAAACCAGTTACGCCAAGAGTGGACACAAGCAACAGGCGTCAACGTGTCCCGTGAGTTAGTGAATAAACGTCTTGTGGCAGCTGGATTAAAGGCTCGAGGACCCCTCAAACGCCCACGTCTTACACCTAGGCATATGCAAGACCGATTGCTCTGGGCTAGACAACGTCAAAACTGGAACATTCGAACTTGGCGACGAGTAATTTGGACGGATGAGTCACGCATTTGTATGTTGTTGACGGTCGTTTACGTGTCAGACGGATAGCCAAGGATGAGCTGACCGAAAGTGTGTCCTTCCTACTGTCGCTGGGGGGCGGCTGCTCCATAATGGTATGGGCTGGATTCACTTATGACGAGAAGGTGGACATCAAGGTTGTCCAAGGAACAATGACAGGGGAAAAGTATCCGCAATCAGATTATTGACAACACCAGTATTCCTTTCCTTCACGCCAATCCTGTCACAGCATTCATCTACCAAGATGACAATGATCGTCCACATCGTGCTATTGTTGTTCAGGAGCCAAACAAGAGCACAGAATTGAGTCCCTTCCTTGGCCAAGTCAGAGTCCTGATCTCAACCCGATAGAGCATGTATGAGATGAGATCGGTAGACAAGTAAACCGTCGTGATCAACCTCTGACCAGCTTACAAGAGCTTAGAAATGCTGTACTGAATGCATTGAACAACTTACCAATGGGATTTATGCGTAATCTAGTGCTCTCAATGAGGCGAAGATGTCAGGAGGTGATAAACAGCCGAGGTGGTTACACCCATTACTGAGGGTCATTATGTCCATTTTGACTTGTCAAAACTGTGTCATCAAACAGACAAAAGTTAACAGTTTGTGCTCAACACTCACATATCCCACCTTACACTTAAAACTTGCCTGTGTGCCCAAACTTTGTTAGATCTTTATTTGTCTAAAAATTACCATTTCAACATCATGCAGATTAAAAGTACACCATAATGACATGGAGTTTGTCTTTTAATGATGTTTAATACCTTTGAAGTATCGGTTGATAGAGACCCACCAATATGTGTGTCATCATCAAGCGTTGGCAGTGAAAATGGTACTTCATGTTCCAGACGTTTGAAAATTATGGGGTTGCTTGACTTTTTGCCGTCAGTATAATATACAAGAGTATTTTATATATATTAAGAGTTTTTTTAAAGTGTATATACAGAGGCCCTTGCCAAGGTTGAAAATCTTTAATCCATGTCTCATGATCACTGTTATCCAGCAGCAGAATGTTGCCAAGGGTGGTGGAGGAGCTCGGCCCAAGGTACAGAAGTCTGCCAGCATTGCCACGGAGATGTCCATGGACACGCCCAGGGCAAAGGCAGCCATTGTTCGCCCAAAAACTGCAGATTCCGCACTCCAAGAAGAAAAGGTGAAAATCCACAAGCTATCTGTTACAACAGTAACTGTCAGGTCGTTGAAGGTGTGACCTGTTGGCTGGTGTCCCTACAACAGGTGTGAACACCAACTAACCTGAAGGTTGTGTATAGAACCACCTGGTGTCCTAAAGGTGTGAACACCAACTAGCCTGAAGGTTGTGTATAGAAGCACCTGGTGTCCTGAAGGTGTGACTGCCTTGCGGCTCGACAATACAATATGGCTTGATTGTTTGAACACCTGCTGGGTTGTCGGTATGAATGCTTAGGCCATGACTCTTGAGTACCTGGTGCCTTGACTGAGTGAATGCCTGGTTGCTTGCCCGTGAACTCCAAGGTAGCTTGAAGTTATGTCATCTTCTTGGCTTTAAGGAGTGAACACCTAGTGGTTTGAAAGTGTGACTGCCTGGTGGCTTGACAAAGTGATCATCTGGTGGCTTGACAAAGTGATCACCTGGTGGCTTGACAAAGTGACTGCCTGGTGGCTAGACAAAGTGATCATCCGGTGGCTTGACAAAGTGATCATCTGGTGGCTTGACAAAGTGACTGCCTTGTGACTTGACAAAGTGATTGCCTGGTGCCTTGACAAAGTGATCGCCTGGTGGCTTGACAAAGTGATCACCTGGTGCCTTGACAAATTGATCGCCTGATGCCTTGACAAAGTGACCACCTGGTGGCTTGAAGGTGTGACTGCCAGATGACTGGACAAAGTAATCGCCTGTTGGCTTGACAAAGTGACTGCCTGGTGGCTTGAAGGTGCGACTACCAGATAGCTGGACAAAGTGATCACCTGGTGGCTTGACAAAGTGATCGCCTGGTGGCTTGACAAAGTGACTGCTTGGTGGCTTGAAAGTGTGACTACCAGTTTGCTTGACAAAGTGAATGCCTTGTGGTTTGACAATGTGACTCTCTGGTGGCTTGACAAATGAACGCCTGGTGTCTTGAATTTGTGACTAGCTGGTGGCTTGACAAAGTCAGCCCTGGTGGCTTGGAGGTATGAAGTCTTAAAGGCGTGAACAGATGACTGGACAAAGTGATCGCCTGGTGACTTGACAAAGTGAATGCCTGGTGGCTTGAAGGTGTGACTACCAGATAGCTGGACAAAGTGATCACCGGTGGCTTGACAAAGTAATCGCCTGGTGGCTTGACAAAGTGACTGCCTGGTGGCTTGAAAGTGTGACTACCAGTTTGCTTGACAAAGTGAATGCCTTGTGGTTTGACAAAGTGACTCTGGTGGCTTGACAAATGAATGCCTGGTGTCTTGAATTTGTGACTAGCTGGTGGCTTGACAAAGTCAGCCCCTGGTGGCTTTGAGGTATGAAGTCTTAAAGGCGTGAACACATGACTGCTTGCAGATGTGAATATGTAGTAGCTAAAGGTGTGAACACATGACTGCTTGCAGATGTGAATATGTAGTAGCTAAAGGTGTGAACACATGACTGCTTGCAGATGTGAATATGTAGTAGCTAAAGGTGTGAATGCCAGGTGTCTTGACACCTCGTAGCTTGGAATAGAAAGGCGTTGTGTCTTGTCTGTGAATGCCTAGGAGCTTGAAGTATAACTGCCTTGTAGGTTGAATGTATGAATACATGAACACCTTCTATACACACTCACTCACTCACTCTGTTGTTGCTGTTTCAGGATGAGAATTCTGATGACGACAGCTTCTTTGATCTCCTCAGTCGGTTCCAGAGTCGAAGGATAGATGACCAGAGATGTTCCTTTCGTCTGTCAGAACCGACACCTGCCACACCTTCCACCCCCGCCACCCAACCTCAACCCAACGGTCAATCCCTGTCCTCACAAGGTGAAAGCATAGAGTCTCTACTGAACAAACACATAATTTTGTTCCAATTTGTTTGAGCTAAACTCTTATGTAATTGTTTTGGGTCAGATGTGAGTTTCACGAGTGCCACAGTACCTGGTTTTCTTGACTATTTGCTTGACTGAAAGATGTTCTTATATCTGATGTACCTGCTATACCTGACCGCCTCCGTGGTGTAGTGGTTAGAGTGTCCGCCCGGAGTGAGGAAGGTCGCGGGTTCGATCCCCGACCGCGTCATACCAAAAGACGTTAAAATATGGTACTTGTTGGTCCCTGCCTGGCGCTCGGCATTAATGGGTACAACAAGGACTGGTCGTCTCGGAGTCAGTATAATGTGTCTGAGTGGGATATTCATGCTTCACTGCGGCATGGTATCTCAGTGGGCTAGCACTATAAAACCAGCTTCAGTCTGGGCTAGTACAAGCAGCCTCACATACACATACACACACATGCACGTCGTCATATGAGCGAAATATTCTCAAGCACGATGTTAAACCCAATTCCACCACCACCACCACCTGCTATACCTGTGAAGGATATTTCAACGTATAGCTGGATTAGATATAAGATCAATGCCAGTCAACATGGAAGTAATGAAGCATACAGCTCTATGGATGACAACTTCTTGTTTATTGCATAGACCGACATGTTGGTGTAGATTCTTACTCCGTTATCAAGTTAAAAGAATCTACGTTGAAACGTCTGAGTACTGTTGTTTGGTAGTTTGACAGTTTTACATTAAGTCGTGGTAATACATACTTTAGTTTTACATGAAGTCATGGTGGTACATACTTTAGTTTTACATGAAGTCATGGTGGTACATACTTTAGTTTT
Source organism: Haliotis rubra (assembly GCF_003918875.1). NCBI lineage: Eukaryota > Metazoa > Mollusca > Gastropoda > Lepetellida > Haliotidae > Haliotis > Haliotis rubra. Next base: position 189,010 of record NW_025765105.1, read on the forward strand.
ACATGAAGTCATGGTGGTACATACTTTAGTTTTACATGAAGTCATGGTGGTACATACTTTAGTTTTACATGAAGTCATGGTGGTACATACTTTAGTTTTACATGAAGTCATGGTGGTACATACTTTAGTAGTTTTACATGAAGTCATGTGGTGGTACATACTTTAGTTTTACATGAAGTCATGGTGGTACATACTTTAGTTTTACATGAAGTCATGGTGGTACATACTTTAGTTTTACATGAAGTCATGGTGGTACTTACTTTAGTTTTACATGAAGTCATGGTGGTACATACTTCAGTTTTACATGAAGTCATGGTGGTACTTACTTTAGTTTTACATGAAGTCATGGTGGTACATACTTTAGTTTTACATGAAGTCATGGTGGTACATACTTTAGTTTTACATGAAGTCATGGTGGTACTTACTTTAGTTTTACATGAAGTCATGGTGGTACTTACTTTAGTTTTACATGAAGTCATGGTGGTACATACTTTAGTTTTACATGAAGTCATGGTGGTACATACTTTAGTTTTACATGAAGTCATGGTGGTACATACTTTAGTTTTACATGAAGTCATGGTGGTACATACTTTAGTTTTACATGAAGTCATGGTGGTACTTACTTTAGTTTTACATGAAGTCATGGTGGTACATACTTCAGTTTTACATGAAGTCATGGTGGTACTTACTTTAGTTTTACATGAAGTCATGGTGGTACATACTTTAGTTTTACATGAAGTCATGGTGGTACATACTTTAGTTTTACATGAAGTCATGGTGGTACTTACTTTAGTTTTACATGAAGTCATGGTGGTACTTACTTTAGTTTTACATGAAGTCATGGTGGTACTTACTTTAGTTTTACATGAAGTCATGGTGGTACTTACTTTAGTTTTACATGAAGTCATGGTGGTACTTACTTTAGTTTTACATGAAGTCATGGTGGTACTTACTTTAGTTTTACATGAAGTCATGGTGGTACATACTTTAGTTTTACATGAAGTCATGGTGGTACATACTTTAGTTTTACATGAAGTCATGGTGGTACTTACTTTAGTTTTACATGAAGTCATGGTGGTACTTACTTTAGTTTTACATGAAGTCATGGTGGTACTTACTTTAGAAATGATTAGTATGTTTTTGAGAGGTCTTGGTATTCATGACTGGAATTTCAACCTGGTTACATGAGCCTTGGTTGATCTCCAAAGACACCAGATTTCAAATTGGAAAACAAGGTTAAAACAAACTTTCAATTTAATTCATGAAAATTTGATCCATTTTCCATTATATGAAGACAGCGATTACCTCAATACCTGTCATTCATCCTCGTTGTGTCTGATACCAAGGTCACATTTATATTGGAGATAGAGCACTGACATTAAACAGTGTATGAAGACTTTATATTAGAATGACAACTTAATTATGAATATTTCTGTGGGAGAACAAAGTCTTTGAAAGGCATGATGAAGTTGGAAGAACGTGACACTTTTTATGGATGACAACTTTTGTGTAGAGTATATATATTAGGGTTGGGGAATTTAGAAAGATAACAATGTAATGATGAAACCAGTAAGACTGACAGGTGTGGGTGGTGGTGGTGTTCAATTATTGTGACGCAAGCAGTCCTATGTTCACTTGATACCACTTTACATATTTAACCACCATTACTAGACACAAATATGGAAATATCAGTTACTTGTTCAATACAATTGTAGTTGTACAAAGTCTGCTATGACTGCCCATTTGCCTGAAACTTGTCGCTGAATCTGCAGGTTGATTTGCATTTAAAAAAATTGAAGTCCAATGATTTCTTCCTATAAAACCATCAAACTTAAATACTCCATGGCAGAAGATAAGTCTCCATCTCGACATCTCTTTGTTTTGTGAAAGACTCTATCACTAGAACGGATCATGCCTGCCTGACTGTGGACATTGTCCAACATGTTAACGTCTTTCTAAGATGTATCACTGGACCTTCACTACTGGCACGACTTGGGGTCCTTGGATGTTGCCAAGTCCATTATCTCAGCCTAGCTTCGGCCTGACACAAAACAGTGGGGATACCTGGAATTGATGCTTTTCTAGATTGGACATCTGGACACTTGGATTGGACAACTGCTTGACCTTGTAACTCATAGGTTGGTTGTTGTCTAAAAATGGATGTTTCTTGCTCCTTACGTGAGTCTAACACCTTGTATGGTAGACTAAGGCCAAGACAGCAAGCAGGGTCTATATGTTCAGAGATATAATTCTGTTTTCTCACCGGAAGTGACATAATCAGGAAGCCAGCAGATGTTACGTTAACCGGAAAGGACATAAAAAATATTCTCCCATTTTATAAGCAAAAGGGATTCTGAAGTGTTGTCATAACAACCAAACACAGGTCTGTGGGACATGTCATGTGACTATTTCCTTCAAGTGCCTCACAGGCAGCTTGGGTTATCCGGGGTAATATATATGCACTTATTATTATTATTATTATTATTATTATTATCTGTTAATACTTAGTCAGTGTTGTTGTTGGTTTCCCTTATTTGTGATTGGGTACTCTGGGCCCACCAAGCCTTATGTGGGATTCAACAACCCTGTGTAAGTGGGAATGTATTCTTTAGAATTACGAATATATAAAATATAGGTCAAAATATTGTCGAAAGTGTGTGACATTGTGCCTTTAAGAATAAGGTCCTCGGGGATTACTAGCGGATGGATGGGTCTGCCTCAACCTTAAGCATTAGAGGTAGTATTCTAAAGATGATTTTCACTGTTGATAACACTTGAGGCATATGCACTCACTTTAGCTTCCTGTTGATGCAATAAAAGCCTTATTATCCCTTACGACTTGCCTGAAATCGATACTTGAAACTTCGAGGCAAACAGCTTCCAAACAGATAACACTTGCCATATATCGAATGTAAACAATTGCTCTCTACATAGAAAACTGTTGCACGCAGTGTTGTTGGTGTTTGCTGAACTGGTTTCAATCACACGTTGTGCGAACGATATTCAGAAAGAGCGTTCCAAGGGACATAACTCTGTGGGGTTCACTTGAAATAATGTTTAATTTATATTGTAATCTAAATACGTAAATTTTTAAAAAATAAATTATATGGTAGCTTCCCTGAGGACTGATAGTTATTATTATTGAGAGAAATGCATTATGTATTTTAAGAGAAGTGAGGTTTGACATTGTGCCTTTAAGGTACCCAAGAAAAGTGAGGTTTTTCCAGAGCTTCTGCTAGGGGAGATAACTCTGTGAATAGCATTTGTTAAATCACAGGGTAGAAGGGCGAACACAGTCCTTGAAGTTGTTTTTTTATTGAGGTCAACCTGTGAATTCTGAAATAAGTTTCAAGAAAAAAGGCAATCAAGTGCTAATGGTAACATTCTGAGAATTATTACCATTGTTGATAAATTTCAAAGTCCCCTTGTTTATGATGTGATTAGTTGGTGAAGTAAGAAGAAATTTACTTACCCATTGCAGTTGCCTCCCCTGGCACAGATGATTTCCTGGACATGGTGGCAGGCATCCAGGGATCACGCATGAACGATCAGCGAGCAGAGTGTCCCTCATTTCCCGGCCTCAGTTCACAGGCTGTCATTGGTCAGTTACTCCAGCAGAAGTCCGACGACACGGTCCCAGATGACAACTTCTTTGAGATGCTGATGAGATGTCAGGTTAGAGCTGTCTTTTGTATTTCAAAGGTATTCAGACACATGGAAGTGCACTTAGATTTCGTAGTTTCGCTGAGCATAGACACCCAGGGATATCGCATATATCTCCATAATTTTCTTCTGAAATACGTTTTGACACTAAATCAAGGCCCAAGTGAGGCCTAGAACATGAAGGATGCATGTTGTAAATATCATTCATACTGGGTGTCAGGAAACGTTAGCAGAAGTGCAGTAAGTGAGATAGAAGTGCACTAAGTGAGATAGAAGTGCATTAAGTGAGATAGAAGTGCAGTGAGATAGAAGTGCAGTAAGTGAGATAGAAGTGCAGTGAGATAGAAGTGCACTAAGTGAGATAGAAGTGCAGTAAGTGAGATAGAAGTGTACTAAGTGAGATAGAAGTGCAGTAAGTGAGATAGAAGTGCAGTAAGAGACAGAAGTGCAGTTAGTGAGATAGAAGTGTACTAAGTGAGAAAGAAGTGCAGTAAGTGAGATAGAAGTGCACTAAGTGAGATAGAATGCACTAAGTGAGATAGAAGTGCAATAAGTGAGACAGAAGTGTACTAAGTGAGATAGAAGTGCAGTAAGTGAGATAGAAGTGCACAAAGTGAGATAGAAGTGCAGTAAGTGAGATAGAAGTGTACTAAGTGAGATAGAAGTGCAGTAAGTGAGATAGAAGTGCAGTAAGTGAGACAGAAGTGCAGTTAGTGAGATAAAAGTGTACTAAGTGAGATAGAAGTATAGTAAGTGAGATAGAAGTGTACTAAGTGAGATAGAAGTGCAGTAAGAGAGATAGAAGTGCATTAAGTGAGATATAATGCACTAAGTGAGATAGAAGTGCAGTAAGTGAGATAGAAGTGCACAAAGTGAGATAGAAGTGCAGTAAGTGAGATAGAAGTGCACAAAGTGAGATAGAAGTGCAGTAAGTGAGATAGAAGTGTACTAAGTGAGATAGAAGTGCAGTAAGTGAGATAGAAGTGCAGTAAGTGAGACAGAAGTGCAGTTAGTGAGATAAAAGTGTACTAAGTGAGATAGAAGTGCAGTAAGTGAGATAGAAGTGCAGTAAGTGAGACAGAAGTGCAGTTAGTGAGATAAAAGTGTACTAAGTGAGATAGAAGTGCACTAAGTGAGATAGAAGTGCAGTAAGTGAGACAGAAGTGCAGTTAGTGAGATAGAAAAGTACTAAGTGAGATGGAAGTGCAGTAAGTGAGATAGAAGTGCAGTAAGTGAGATAGAAGTGCAGTTAGTGAGATAGAAGTGCACTAAGTGAGATAAAATATGTCTTTAAAATATAGAATTTGTAAGAAATACATAATTTTGGGTACCTTAATTTAACAGACTGGTCAAGCAGGACAGGTATTGGGTACCTTAATTAAACAGAGAGGTCAAGTGAGAGAGGTATTGGGTACTTTTATTAAACAGAGAGGTCAAGTGAGAGAGGTATTGGTACCTTAATTAAACAGAGAGGTCAAGCAAGACAGGTATTGGGTACCTTAATGAAATAGAGAGGTCAAGCAGGACAGGTATTGGGTACCTTTATTAAACAGAGGTCAAGTGAGAGAGGTATTGGGTACCTTAATTAAACAGAGAGGTCAAGTGAGAGAGGTATTGGGTACCTTAATTAAACAGAGAGGTCAAGTGAGAGAGATATTGGGTACCTTAATTAAACAGAGAGGTCAAGCAAGACAGGTATTGGGTACCTTAATGAAATAGAGAGGTCAAGCAAGACAGGTATTGGGTACTTTAATTAGATAGAGAGGTCAAGTGGTATAAATGGACTCCTTATTACCATTGTGTGTGGTTAGGATTGATAGTGGACAACATAACTATGGGCTCCTCTCTCAACAGGCATCTCGCTTGGAGGACCAGAGAAGTGCTCTGCCCCAGCGGCCAGCCGCTCCCACCGTGCCCGACGAAGACTTCTTCAACCTGATCCAGCGTGTGCAATCCAGTCGACTAGAGGAGCAACGCACATCCATGCCAGCAGACTCAAAGCCAAACTCAGATTCATCCAGGAAAAGCAAGAAGAAGTGACAGTGTTGACAGTTGTGTGTGAGAGTGCAGGGCTGGTTCATACGGTTGACGGTCATGCTCAACACTGCCCCGGGGCACCTGCAACACATCTGCCTGACAGTTTACATGACACAAGTCATTATCTGCCTCATTGTGTGCCAGTGAACAAACAGATGTGCATATTCTATCCATAAACAATTTTGTCTATATGTCGTTTTCAGCTGAACATATTATCTGCAATCCTAGCATACATTGTTACCTTACATGTGGAGCTCAACGATGACTCTTGATATCAATATGCCATTTATCTTTAGCAGCTTCATTACTAGCAGTAGGTCATTGGGAAAATATAGCTTGAACAGATCTTTCCATTTGACTCGGCGAGTTACCTCCCTTGTAGATGACGCCTCCCTTCCTCAGACTGAAACAAACAATTACCTCCCCTTGCAAGCTGATGGAGATGGATTTTGTATGTATCCATTACATCAGTGTCATGAGGGGCTCGGGTGTTTGGATGTACCATATATTCTTGAGTATAGTGCACACCCAAACATAATGCACAACCCCACTAGGGAATTCAGTAGTTTTAAAAAATAGATTTTGAGTATTATGTAAAGAAAAAGCTACATTGTATCCCTTCAGCAAATTCAGGGATAAACAAACAGGTATCATAACTTTAAAAATATTTAAAATTTGAGATAAAATGTCTCTTGACATAATGATTTACCATTGATATTATATCTCCTGTTCTGCTGGAAGTTTGTGTACGAAGAAGTATTTCCTCAAGATCTAAGCTGAAAAAAAGGAGTCTGCTGTGCAGGTTTTCTCTTAATCTGCGGAAGAATCATTTATAACATACTCAATCAAATAACTTCGAACAATTTAGTCGCATTGATCAGAAGAATTATACCTGAGCTATTATTTTATCAGGAATATTGTGTTCCAATATTGAATTTTAGTTCCTAGTTTGAATAAATATTTTTTAATGATAATATGCATAGCTCTTTGGTACAGCTGATTGCATGGGTCAGATATTGTGTATCTCTGTAACTACTTGTCAAGTACTTCTGGGGCTCTCTTCCTCGGCGATTGCCAAACATTTGTGTACATATGTGCATTATACTTGGGAAAATAAGGTACTCCACAAACCTTTGTAGCCTTGCTGGTCTGAGAGGTGAGACCCTGCATGAAGTTCCAGAACCCTGGACAGAAATGGAGCAGTTGTAAAGATGTTGCAGGGAAGGTAACGTTGCCACACTGGAGATTTTAACAAATCCGAAAATATAATTCTTATGGAAGGTTTGGATATTCACATTATTCATGGTTAGTGTGACTATCTCGGGTTAAAAGTTATGTTTTCCTTTCTTTATCTTTAACAAAGTGTCTGTGAAGACCATCTCACAACACTGTTTGGTGTCTGTGAAGACCATCTCACAACACTGTTTGGTGTGTGTGAAGACCATCTCACAACACTGTTTGGTGTGTGTGAAGACCATCTCACAACACTGGTGTCTGTGAAGACCATCTCACAACACTGTTGGGTGTGTGTGAAGACCATCTCACCAACACTGTTTGGTGTGTGTGAAGACCATCTCACCAACACTGTTTGGTGTGTGTGAAGACCATCTCACAACACTGTTTGGTGTGTGTGAAGACCATCTCACCAACACTGGTGTGTGTGTGAAGACCATCTCACAACACTGTTTGGTGTCTGTGAAGACCATCTCACAACACTGTTTGGTGTGTGTGAAGACCATCTCACAACACTGTTTGGTGTCTGTGAAGACCATCTCACAACACTGTTGGGTGTGTGTGAAGACCATCTCACAACACTGTTTGGTGTGTGTGAAGACCATCTCACCAACTCTGGTGTGTGTGAAGACCATCTCACAACACTGTTTGGTGTGTGTGAAGACCATCTCACCAACACTGTTTGGTGTCTGTGAAGACCATCTCACAACACTGTTTGGTGTCTGTGAAGACCATCTCACAACACTGTTTGGTGTCTGTGAAGACCATCTCACAACACTGTTTGGTGTGTGTGAAGACCATCTCACCAACTCTGTTTGGTGTCTGTGAAGACCATCTCACCAACACTGTTTGGTGTGTGTGAAGACCATCTCACCAACACTGTTTGGTGTCTGTGAAGACCATCTCACAACGCTGTTTGGTGTGTGTGAAGACCATCTCACAACACTGTTTGGTGTGTGTGAAGACCATCTCACAACACTGTTTGGTGTGTGTGAAGACCATCTCACAACACTGTTTGGTGTGTGTGAAGACCATCTCACCAACACTGTTTTGTGTGTGTGAAGACCATCTCACCAACACTGTTTGGTGTGTGTGAAGACCATCTCACAACACTGTTTGGTGTGTGTGAAGACCATCTCACCAACACTGGTGTGTGTGTGTGTGAAGACCATCTCACAACACTGTTTGGTGTGTGTGAAGACCATCTCACAACACTGTTTGGTGTGTGTGAAGACCATCTCACCAACACTGTTTGGTGTGTGTGAAGACTGTACGTACAGCCAGTGAAGGTCTGACTGTAGACACACCCAGTGAAGGTCTGGCTGTAGACACACCCAGTGAAGGTCTGGCTGTAGACACACCCAGTGAAGGTCTGGCTGTAGACACACCCAGTGAAGGCCTGACTGTAGACACACCCAGTGAAGGCCTGACTGTAGACACACCCAGTGAAGGTCTGGCAGTAGACACACCCAATGAAGGTCTGGCTGTAGACACACCCAATGAAGGTCTGAATGTAGACACACCCAGTGAAGGTCTGGCTGTAGACACACCCAGTGAAGGCCTGGCTGTAGACACACCCAGTGAAGGCCTGACTGTAGACACACCCAGTGAAGGTCTGGCTGTAGACACACCCAGTGAAGGCCTGGCTGTAGACACACCCAGTGAAGGCCTGACTGTAGACACACCCAGTGAAGGTCTGGCTGTAGACACACCCAGTGAAGGCCTGACTGTAGACACACCCAGTGAAGGCCTGACTGTAGACACACCCAGTGAAGGTCTGGCTGTAGACACACCCAGTGAAGGTCTGGCTGTAGACACACCCAGTGAAGGTCTGGCTGTAGACACACCCAGTGAAGGCCTGACTGTAGACACACCCAGTGAAGGCCTGACTGTAGACACACCCAGTGAAGGCCTGACAGTAGACACACCCAGTGAAAGTCTGGCTGTAGACACACCCAGTGAAGGTCTGACTGTACGTACAGCCAGTGACAGCTGCATCATGGGAGGGAGTGAATTGGGTAAGGTTGTGTTATATTTGTACATGTTGTTGGTGTGTTATGTACTGTATGTCATTACATTTGTAAATATAGAGCATTCACTGTGAATTTATCTTATGCATTGTAGATACAACTTTGATTTTAATTCTGTTAAGTTTTATTTAAGAATCAAGTAACTTTGTTCAAACGAATATCATGTATGAAGTCCCAATTTTTAGTGTGCCAAACTGTAAAATATGAGAAACCAGTTTATCAAGACCATCATAAAGCCCCTGTGGCTCACTGGTCTGTCCGACTAATTCAGTTTGGTTTAATAAAGAATGTGTGAGGTCTGACATACAGACATGGGAAAATACAGGGTGAGGTTAGACACTGAGGGAAATGACTTGGCTGTAGGCTGACACTGTTCCACACATCAGGGGTTCATTGACATGGTCATCATGCCTAGTTATCTGAGATATGACATGTGGCTGTTGGTTGATGTGTCCAAGTCTAGTTTTCTGAGGTACCAAACTTGGCTGTTGGTTGATGTGGCCCTCATGCCTAGTTAACAAAGGTACCACCATTGGCTGTTGGTTGATGTGGTCATCATGCCTAGTTATCTGAGGAACCACCATTGGCTGTTGGTTGATGTGGCCCTCATGCCTAGTTATCTGAGGTATCACACTAGACTGTTGGTTGATGTGGTCATCATGTCTAGTTAACAAAGGTACCACCCTTGGCTGTTGGTTGATGTGGTCATCATGCCTAGTTATCTGAGGAACCACCCTTGGCTGTTGGTTGCTGTGGTCATCATGCCTAGTTATCTGAGGTACCACCCTTGGCTGTTGGTTGATGTGGTCCTCATGCCCAGCTATCTCAGGTACCACACTAGGCTGTTGGTTGATGTGGTCATCATGCCTAGTTATCTGAGGTACCACACTAGGCTGTTGGTTGATGTTGTCATCATGTCTAGTTAATCTGAGGTACCACACTAGGCTGTTGGTTGATGTGGTCATCATGCCTAGTTATCAAAGGTACCACACTAGACTGTTGGTTGACGTGATCATCATGACTAGTTATCTGAGGTATCACACTAGGCTGTTGGTTGACGTGGTCGTCTTGACTAGTTATCTGAGGTATCACACTAGACTGTTGGTTGACGTGGTCATCATGCCTAGCTATCTGAGGTACCACCCTTGGCTGTTGGTTGATGTGGTCATCATGCCTAGTTATCTGAGGTACCACCCTTGGCTGTTGGTTGATGTGGTCCTCATGCCCAGCTATCTGAGGTACCACACTAGGCTGTTGGTTGATGTGGTCATCATGCCTAGTTATCTGAGGTACCACACTAGGCTGTTGGTTGATGTTGTCATCATGTCAAGTTAATCTGAGTTACCACACTAGGCTGTTGGTTGATGTGGTCATCATGCCTAGTTATCAAAGGTACCACACTAGACTGTTGGTTGACGTGATCATCATGACTAGTTATCTGAGGTATCACACTAGGCTGTTGGTTGACGTGGTCGTCATGACTAGTTATCTGAGGTATCACACTAGACTGTTGGTTGACGTGGTCATCATGCCTAGCTATCTGAGGTACCACCCTTGGCTGTTGGTTGATGTGGCCCTCAAGTCTAGTTATCAGAGGAACCACACTAGACCGTTGGTTGACATGGCCCTCAGATCATTGGCCTACAGCCATGTATGGTTTGAATTCTAGATTCCAGATGGGTATGAGTGTTGGTTTGTCTGTACCATACCTATGCTCTGTGATTATGTTTAAGTGGTTAACACCCTAAACTGTCAGCCTGTAACATGGCTGATATTCTGTTAATGGTATCATTAGACTCAACTCACTCATACCATAGTACTAAGAGCAGCTTTAAGGCCTGTTGAGTTCAGGTGCTATTTATGGTTTGGAAAGATTGCAAAGCGCGTTGTCTTTCATTTGATTGCCTTTATACATAAAGCATTGTGAAGTACAAGTCTAGTTAGTAGTGATCTCTTGAATGAGTGTCCTGGAGGTACAGTGGTTGTTTGGAGAGAAGTCGAGGACATACTTACAATGTCATTTAGAAAGTGGTCAAATGTAACCTATGTAATATTTAGGATTACACGTTCTCTGTAAAATACAGATTGTTGTGCTTTCTTAGGTTTAGTCCCATCCAGGATTCAAACCCACACAACACACAATGTCAGCGATGTAACCCTACCAGCGACCACGGCTGGGTTGGAATCCTGGATGTGACTCAACCTAACAAAAGTGCTTGTATTTGTACTTAACTGAGAAAGTGTAATCCCAAATACATCATATGTTGCAATTACCATGTTTGTAGATATTTGCCTTGAAGCCTGATAGTGTACTTGTATCTAGAAATTGACACCGTTTCCTGCGTAGGCAGAGGTATGAGATAGCATGGGTGTGTGGAGAGATGGACACAGGCAGAGGTATGCCCTGAAAACATCCCTGATCACTGAAGGAGTGTTTTATGCAGTTATTAAGAAGTCTTTGGTTGTAGATATTCCTGACATGTCTCCCTCTGGGAAACATTAGTCTGGAGCATGTTATATGCCAGTCTCAAGTGCAGACATAATTTCTTTCATTTTTTGTATAATTCTCAAAGTCACTGTTGTAAACTTGCTGCAAGAGAGATTGGTTGGATCACATGATTGCCAAGCACACAGAACACCCATGTAACTAATTAGACCTAGCCAGTCATTGTTGTCATAGTAGTTTACAATCAAACATGTTTCAATGATATACAATATTTTTGTGAAATCATTTGTATGTATCAGATGTTTCCAGCATGCCAAATTACAGGTTAGGAGCCACTGGCCGCTGGTGTCACACATATATACAAGATAAGTAAAGAAGTGCCTCAGACCAATATTCATATTTCAGATGCATTGTTTCATGGCAATGGTATATTTTTCTTTAATTATGTATCCAGGATCCAGTTGTAAGGCTATTCCAAAGAATCTGTTTCCAAGGTAATCAGCAAAATCTGTTACTATCTTACTTTGGGCTATCTTAAATCTGTTGTATGCAGACATTTTTCAAATACATGAAGCAGATTTCATCAGTGCTTGTTGCGCCAGTGCTTTGCTCAATGCCTGGTAGGGCCAACCAGGAATGGTGAGGCTGTATGCAAGACTTGCCCTTCCAGCTTCTTGGACATGGAATATGTTGCGTGTGTTGCCGTAGTTGTTATTGTAGGTTGAAGACCAACATGTTGACTGCATCCATGATTAATATAGGACCTGCTGCTTTTGTATGTGTGTTGGGGTCATATTGACATGGATGGGGTGGATCTAGACAAGGTGGTCATACTGATCTGTGGTCATCTATGACACTGGCCATATTGTCATGGCTGTCAAAGAAATCTATAGTAGTTTTCACATGGACCATATCAACATGGGGGTATTAAAGGTGCAGGTCTTACTGACCGACATGGACGGTGATGTCAGTGTTGTGCTCACTCTGGAGCTTTGGGCTCCAGTTCCTCTGCTGAACACCTGGTGTGCTGTCTGGTTTGGACTCCGAGACACCTGGTGTGCTTTCTCATTTGGTTAGATAATAAACACCTGGTGTGCAGTCTGATTGGTCAGATGAACACCAGGTATGCTCTTTGATTTGGACAGATTGGTGTTCTGTATGCATGAGGTAGAGCACCTGGAGTTCGCCTGTTGGACAGGTGAACACTTGGTGTCTATCAAACAATGAACTATGCATGTGTCTGCATTAGAAAAACACACCTGGTGTTATCTGCTTCAAGGAGACAGAACACCTGGTGTTGGCATCAGACAGTTAAACACCTGGTGTCTTCAGAAGCATCAGTTACTACAAGTAGGACATCTTTTTACCCTTGTAGAATATCCAACAATAGTATATTTCAACTGGAATAGAGGTGTTTTCATCTCACCTCTCAATGAATAAAGTTGATTTTGCAAATCATTTCCCTTGTCTTTTTTAAAAACGTGAAACAATTATGTGTCAGTATCCAAGCTGAGCACGAAGTACACCATGGAGCTGGGATCAGTTTCTGCTCAATATGTGCTTGTCCAGAAAGTCTTTTGCTGTTGTGTGTCTTTTCTTTAATCTTCGAGATATCTTCTCTTAAAGATGTTTTTTAACACTTTTGGAATAGTGTGCATTAGAAGTACAGTTTTTATGACAATCCAGTCACCACAAATAACTATGATCACTATCAAAGGACTGACCCAAGTCATCATGCTCTTCCTTGAAGTTGCTGTTGCCCATTTTTGGAAAATTGAACTCGGATCCCGCATCGCTGAGTTACGGACCATCATGATCTACAATTAACACATAACACTGACATACATGAAGCTTATATTCTGAGATTTAGTTTTCATCCATGGCCTCATTCCACAAAACAATAAGCGTTAAGATGATCGTAACTTCCATACTTTAACATAGACTTACGACTGTCATAGTAGCGCTACGATCGCTTTGAGGAACGGGGCACAGTGTGGTAACCAACTGTAAACACAGACAGAACACCTAGATATGGATAACGTGAAAGATGTAAGAATGTCGACATCCCACTTTCAACACCTAGATATGGATAACGTGAAAGATGTAAGAATGACTACATCCCACTTTCAACACCTAGATATGGATAACGTGAAAGATGTAAGAATGACTTGACATCCCACTTTCAACACCTAGATATGGATAACATGAAAGATGTAAGAATGACTACATCCCACTTTCAACACCTAGATATGGATAACGTGAACGATGTAAGAATGACTATATCCCACTTTCAACACCTAGATATGGATAACGTGAAAGATGTAAGAATGACTATATCCCACTTTCAACACCTAGATATTGATAACGTGAAAGATGTAAGAATGACCACATCCCACTTTCAACACCTAGATATGGATAACGTGAAAGATGTAAGAATGACGACATCCCACTTTCAACACCTAGATATGGATAACGTGAAAGATGTAAGAATGACGACATCCCACTTTCAACACCTAGATATGGATAACGTGAAAGATGTAAGAATGACTACATCCCACTTTCAACACCTAGATATGGATAACGTGAAAGATGTAAGAATGACGACATCCCACTTTCAACACCTAGATATGGATAACGTGAACGATGTAAGAATGACGACATCCCACTTTCAACACCTAGATATGGATAACGTGAAAGATGTAAGAATGACGACATCCCACTTTCAACACTTAGATATGGATAACGTGAAAGATGTAAGAATGACGACATCCCACTTTCAACACTTAGATATGGATAACGTGAAAGATGTAAGAATGACTACATCCCACTTTCAACACTTAGATATGGATAACGTGAAAGATGTATAAAGTGTCAGAGGTGGAGGTGAAAGAATCTCACTGTGAACAGCTCAACTTGAGGTTAGAAAGTATATGAAAATAAATGCTGATATATCATTGTTCCCATCTAATGATATAGTGTATGATGATGTACAAGATACTACCAATGTGCTCAACAATTGCTTCACAGATGAATCAAAAGTCAGAAACCACGATTCAGATCTTCCAATAATTGATCCGTACTTAATAGTTTATCATCAATCAACATTAGTAAAGAAGAAGTTCCTGATATTCTCTTCTCTGTTGATACATCTAAAGCAACAGGCCAAGAAAGTAGGTAGCAAATTACTCAACAATAACGTCTACCTTAGCTCCATTATTGGACATGTCACTTCAAAACAATTTGTTTCCTTTACTGCATAAATCAGCATCAAGAATTTATCGCCACAGAAAGGTAGTGTACATCACTGTTCAAAATATAGACCAATAGCACATACAAGTTCCACTGATTCATTATCTATTTGAGCTATGGTATGACAAAAGAGGTGATTTCAACTTGCCAATACAGTCCGTTTGAGTCAGAAACGGACCGATGAATTGCAAATGTTATCATTGTACAAAACTGCCACATAAATTTAAATAGTACACATGTTTATCATTTACTAATACCCAACAGCTTTCTTATATTGAAAATTTTCCGGACCCCACCAAAAAAGTTGTTTAAGAAACTATCATTAAAATATTGACACAGTTCACTATTTGTTACGAGGGAGGAGTGCAGAGAAAGGGACAGCCAGGTGTTAGAGAAGCACGTGCAAAAGTACCGACACAGTTATTGATTCATTAACCTGTGCTGTGCCGTCTCCATCCGTTCTCGAACACCTGGCTGTCCCTTTCTCTGCACTCCTCCCTCGTAACAAATAGTGAACTGTGTCAATATTTTAATGATAGTTTGTTAAACAACTTTTTTATTTTTAGGACAAAAATTCTGCAAAAACCTCACAGAGTTGGTCTGACGTTTTGATTATGATCAGTGTTTCATTGAGTATTTTTTGTTAGTTTTCGAGCTAGATTGCAATTCATCGGTCCGCTTTTGAGCCAAACGGACTATAGTCAATGTCCCTTTCATATCGAGCAACATTCCAACAGCCTGTGATGTTCACGTTTCACAGTTTCAGAGGTACAATCCAGCGTACTCTTTTTATCAGGATTTCAAAGGGCGTCATACCACTCTTGCTCAGAAGTTGGTTGATCAAGGTTACATCGTCCAAGCCCTCAGAAAAGCTTTCAAGACGTTTTATGGTAGACATGAGGAGGAAATTTCCAAATTTGTTTCATGGGTGACAAACATGATGTCCGATGCAATTCCCTATTTTGACTTATACCATACGTTCCCGAATCATTTCAGGTGAACAAATGGCTAGACTAGCAAATGTTTATGACGGGTGCCACCGGTGGGGCACGATTCGCTCACCTTTTCGCGAACACCTGGTATCATCAGCGTTTCATAGTGATTCATAGTGGTTTTGTCGCTTCCAAATAGCTAAGGTGTTTTTAAATGTATATTTATGCATTTGTTTAATTTACACCGAGACATCTATATTTTGACTAACTTGCATGGTGATTCAACGGCCAATCAGCTCGCGTATCTTTATAACTTCCTCGCTGGGTCAGTAGACGAAGGGAAGGAAATTAGAGCTGTTTTTCGCGACGTAAGTACAGTCTTAGACCGAGTATGGCGATCCTTGATGTGGTTTGGAAGTTGTCTTACAAGTAGAACGCAGAAAGTTGTCATAAATGGTTATAACTCTGAACCTAAACCCTCAGTCTCGGCTGCAGTGATCTAAACGCTGATAAATTTAATAGACACATTTTCGAAACATGTAACTGTTCCTGTGGTTATCACGCCCTACATTATTTATTCATAGGTCGAAATAGTCACGATATTAGGGAACATGTGTCTTCTTGCACAGTTTTATACGGAAGTACACACAAAGAACTTAGTTAACCACTCCATGTCATATCTCACGATTGAATGAGCCCCGATCTTAACCCTTTGGAGCATATCTGGGACATGATTAGTCGTCGTGTGCAACAATGGGATCCTCCTGTACAGAACCTGGCCCAATTGGAAGCTGATTTACACGAGGAATGACGTAGACTGTCCGCTCAGAGGATCAGGAGGCTGACAGGGGTATGAGAAGGAGAGTGCTGTCTGTCATACAGTCACATGGAGGTTACACTCGGTATTGACCTTGAATCGTGTAAGACCTTTGAATGTTCACATTCGCCAGTATATTCAACGTCAAACATTCCAGGATCACACTTGTTCAGACATGGTTTTGTATGAAAATCAGTGGGTGTACTTTTAAAAATGAGCAATTATCATCTTAAAATCAACATGGTTTCCAATCATTTTGTCGTTTTTTATACCTCAAAGGTCAGAGGTCTGAAAAAACTCATGTTTTTCCATCGTGGCCACCACGAGAAGTTTTATGTACGTGTTGAAAACCTATCATTACAAAAACACAGAGGATGCTGTAAGTTCATTGTGTATACTTCGCTAGGTGACTCGACTAACATGGTCATTCTTAAATCTGTGGGTGGTGGGGTAGCCTAGTGGATAAAGCGCTGGCTCGTCACGCCGAAGACCCGGGTTCGATTCCCCACATGGGCACAATGTGTTAAGCCCATTTCTGGTGTCCTCCGCCGTGATATTGCTGGAGTATTGCTAAAAGCGGAGTAAAACTAAACTCAGTCAGTCAGTCTTAAATCTGTAAACAGTTTATCATAAACAAGCAAAATATTTCAATGTTCGTACTTAAATCTGTTTCAGACTGGCACCAGTAACTCACAAGTCTTACTTTGCTGACCTTGTTGAGATCAGCCTTCGTATTGTTCATTGTTACTGAAGCTGTATTGATATCAACAGTTTTCCTTGTTTACCAATCCGTGTTTCTTTTGGAAATACAAATATGCTTAAACCAGATACAGCGTGAGAGGTTGGGTTGAATGAATCTCACTTTGAACATCCATTGAACACCTAAATATAGATAAGGTCTACAAGACTTTGAACACACAAGGAACTCCTCAGAGTACATATCTATTTGTCGGAGAGGTGATTCTAGAAATGCATCAAGAATCTTTCCTATGAACAGTGTAAACACACCCAGCGTTGCTGGGAGATACTGTATCAAGGATTATTGCTTCAGTGTGTTAAACATCAGTCTTACAATGGTCTCATACACACATCCACAGAACCCATTCTTACTTGCTGCACTGGTAAACAAGGAGCAATTTAAGAAGGACTGATTGACAGACAGTGTTTGATGTCGTCTTTGTCATGGTGGCAGTCGGCTCGTTAGGCCCAACATACAGCTGTATTGACTGTATAAAGATAATAGGTCACCAGACAAAGCATGGATTGATTTTGAGAAGTATGTCTAAGTGACGATACAGAGTCTTGAGTGACGAGTTCACGTTTCTGACACAGTAATCACAACAACTGACCGATATCGACGTCCGCTGACGGATGCCTCAGTGTGCCGTGCAAAGTCTTCAAACCTACTAACACTATCATGGTAAGCTTTCTCTGGAACCCGGTTAGTTTGTGAAACATGGCATTAATGACGTAGATGTTGTGAAACATGACGTTCATGACAGAGAGTTTGTGAAACATGGCGATATTGACAGATAGTTTGTGAAACATGACGTTATTGACAGTTTGTGAAACATGACGTTAATGATAGATACATTGTGAAACATGACGTTAATGACAGATACATTGTGAAACATGACGTTAATGACAGATTTGTGAAACATGACGTTATTGACAGAATGTGTGAAACGTGACGTTATTGACAATTTGAGAAACATGACGTTAATAACAGAGACTTTGTGAAACATGGCGTTATTGACAGATACATTGTGAAACATGACGTTAATGACAGATTTGTGAAACATGACGTTATTGACAGAATGTGTGAAACGTGACGTTATTGACAATTTGTGAAACATGACGTTAATAACAGAGACTTTGTGAAACATGGCGTTATTGACAGAGACTTTGTGAAGCATGACGTTAATGACAGAATTTGTGAAACATGGCGTTATTGACAGAGACTTTGTGACACGTGACGTTATTGACAGATACATTGTGAAACATGACGTTAATGATAGAATTTGTGAAACAAGACATTAATGACAGAATTTGTGACACATGGCGTTATTGACAGTTTGTGAAACATGACGTTAATGACAGAGACTTTGTGAAACATGGCATTAATGACAGAGACTTTGTGAAACATGATGTTATTGACAGAGTCTTTGTGAAACATGACGTTATTAATAGCTTGCGAAACATGACATGTGAAACATTCGGGATGCTGTACACACACCATGTAGCATTCGGGATGCTGTACACACACCATGTAGCATTAAGGGTGCTGTATACACACGATGTAACATTCGGGTTGCTGTACAAATCATGCAGCATTCGGGATGCTGTACACACACGATGTAACATTAAGGGTGCTGTATACACACGATGTAGCATTCGGGATGCTGTACACACACGATGTAGCATTCGGGATGCTGTACACACATCATGTAGCATTCGGGATGCTTTACACACACGATGTAACATTCGGGATGCTGTACACACACCACGTAGCATTCGGGATGCTGTATACACACGATTTAACATTCGGGATGCTGTACACACACGATGTAACATTCGGGATGCTGTACACACACGATGTAACATTCGGGATGCTGTACACAAACGATGGGCCTACCTTTAGAATACAGCACCACAAACTTTAAAAATACGTCATAATACCCTTTTACGTCATGTAATGTGATTTTGTTCGAAAGTAAAATCTCGAAACAATGCCCTATGACGCCTGCATGGCAACACGGTTGTCTGGCTCAGCGAGTGCATATAAGCTCCGCTCACTGGTGTTTCATCTCTACGAGCTATGGCATTGCATAAGCCCAACGATGTTGAGAGTTTCCAGTAGTTGTATACCGGCGGATGCGCAATATTTTGCAAGCACCAGTTTGAAATATTTTTCTTTTTTCAATAATACGCTCATATCTATTTGTATTACGGGCTGCTTGGATGTTATGTGTTGTGTATTTTGTATTTTGTAATTTTTAAAATTTACATATATATTTTTGTCATTCAGTAATTTGCACCATTACATAGAAAAGTGTTTTTATAGCAGGTACATGTCCGGTGTAATACGTGAGTACCATTTGTTGTTTTTCTTTTTTGCATTTTAATACTTTTTTTTCACACAAAAATGGGAAACCCAAAACGTCGAAAGTACATTATGAAATAGGTTTATGTAGAAATTTTGGGCCAATGGAAATTGGCCTGGAATTTGCACTCAAGCCTCTTTCACACGCAACATAAATTTTGTAAAGTAATGATTCGAAGGCTAACTCACCCTCGTGCCGTCACTACACATGCTCATGTTCCTAAGTGCGATCCACATTATCCTTACATTGTTCCCTACATCACTTTTCTGTCACAAAATCACAGATTTATATAAAAGCGCGTCATTCATGCATACACCGTGAAATCTACGTCTGACGCCTGACGTCAACAACCCTATTCCGTTTGAGGCATATCGGGATATAGCATTCGGGATGCTGTACACACACGATGTAGCATTCGGGATGATGTACACTCACGATGTAACATTAAGGATGCTGTATACACACGATGTAGCTTTCTGTTTTTTAAACTTACAGAGTGTAGCATTTATTGTTGATTTTGCTCAGAGTACAATGATGTATGGAGAGAATGGGTATACGGCTGACTACAGAAAAGGATCAAGCTATACACATGACTGGATGTTGTTATTAAAGATATTTCAGAAGTGTTTTATAAAACGCTGTTATAGGGGCAACGAAGATGTAGTTGTAAAGGGTATTTGCAGGTTGAAGACATGATGTTCAAATACGTGTTTTAGTACTACAGTATACATTGTATATAAAGACCAATAAAGAGCCTAGTATCTGTACACGATTTGTGTTTATTCATGTTAACATAGGTAAGTCTCGAACTGCCACAACTGGGTCTCACAATACCGGGGTCAACTAGTCCCAGTGACTAATAACTAAAGGACGGATATCTCCCTTTTCCCTCATCCCTCCAATGTCCAATTAACGATTGTACCTGGCACATCTATTACGATAAGGAAATAGCGCTTAGTTCCCCATCTATTACGAAAAGGAAATAGCGTTTAGTTCCCCATCTATTACGATAAGGTAATAGCGCTTAGTTCCCCATCGATTACGATAAGGTAATAGCATTTAGTTCCCCATCTATTACGATAAGGTAATAGCGTTTAATTCCCATCTATTACGATAAGGTAATAGCGCTTAGTTCCCCATCTATTGCGATGAGGGAATATCGTTTAGTTCCCCATCTATTACGATGAGGTAATAGCGTTTAGTTCCCCATCTATTACGATAAGGTAATAGCGTTTAGTTCCCCGTTCCCCATCTATTACGATAAGGTAATACCGTTTAGTTCCCCATCTATTACGATAAGGTAATAACGTTTAGTTCCCCATCTATTACGATGAGGTAATACCGTTTAGTTCCCCATCTATTACGATAAGGTAATACCGTTTAGTTCCCCATCTATTACGATCAGGTAATACCGTTTAGTTCCCCATCTATTACGATCAGGTAATACCGTTTAGTTCCCCATCTATTACGATAAGGTAATAGCGTTTAGTTCCCCGTCTGTTACGATAAGGTAATAGCGTTTAGTTCCCCATTTCTATTACGATAAGGTAATAGTGTTTCGTTCCCCATCTATTACGATAAGGTAATACCGTTTAGTTCCCCATCTATTACGATAAGGTAATACCGTTTAGTTCCCCATCTATTACGATAAGGTAATACCGTTTAGTTCCCCATCTATTACGATAAGGTAATAGCGTTTAGTTCCCCGTCTGTTACGATAAGGTAATAGCGTTTAGTTCCCCGTTCCCCATCTATTACGATAAGGTAATAGCGTTTAGTTCCCCATCTATTACGATAAGGTAATACCGTTTAGTTCCCCATCTATTACGATGAGGTAATACCGTTTAGTTCCCCATCTATTACGATAAGGTAATACCGTTTAGTTCCCCATCTATTACGATAAGGTAATACCGTTTAGTTCCCCATCTATTACGATCAGGTAATACCGTTTAGTTCCCCATCTATTACGATAAGGTAATAGCGTTTAGTTCCCCGTCTGTTACGATAAGGTAATAGCGTTTAGTTCCCCTTCTATTACGATAAGGTAATAGCGTTTAGTTCCCCGTCTGTTACGATAAGGTAATACCGTTTAGTTCCCCATCTATTACGATAAGGTAATACCGTTTAGTTCCCCATCTATTACGATAAGGTAATACCGTTTAGTTCCCCATCTATTACGATAAGGTAATAGCGTTTAGTTCCCCTTCTATTACGATAAGGTAATAGCGTTTAGTTCCCCTTCTATTACGATAAGGTAATAGCGTTTCGTTCCCCATCTATTACGATAAGGTAATAGCGTTTAATTCCCCATCTATTACAGTAGGAGAATAGCGTTTACTTTCCCATTATCAGTATATTGTTTCATGTGTATGTGGAAGGACAGAAGGTAGACACTATCGTCTTCTGCCACTGCACAACAACGATGAACGGAGTTTCCGGCTATAAACAGTTGGAAAGTTGATTTGAGTTGAGTTGAAGTTTTACATCGCATCGGGATTGTTCAGCCATACAACGACGAGACCAACTCTGCTCACACACACAACATTCGGAAAACCGGCCTGACAGACAGTGTAGGTGTAAACATATTGTATGCTACAACAATGGACTGACGAAGAGACAACACTGGACAGATACAAAGACAATACTTCATTGCCTTGGACGTATTGACTTGACGACACGGCCAAGGGAATGACAAATTGAGGACTGGTAATAAATGACTTAGATTAGTGTCATATACATAGTTTTGTTTTAAAAATTATTTGGACAATGGCTGTCCTGCTATCAGTCGCTATGAAAATACTATATACAGTGAACAGTGTTTGTTTTCACAGGGTATCATATTGTGGCTTTCACAGAGTTTCATGTGGTGAGTACATGTGGTGAGTACATGTGGTGTATCCATGACTGAACTGCCATGTTAGATATGGGATATAAATGATCATTATTTTTTCCAGATTCTGCGCGGAATATTACTGATACTCCTCAGCTTCGACACAGGTAAGTATTTTATTTCACAAGTAAATATTTCATGTAGCTGTCTCAACAACCCTTAACATCGTAGAGTGTACCACACAGTTTATGTTGTCTTAACATCATAGATTCTGAGGCTGTTTTAACACGACTGTAAATAATCTGTCGCAACACCACCGTGTCTATCCGAGTGTCACAACACCACTGTGTCCATCTAGGTGTCACAACACCACTGTGTCTATCTAGGTGTCACAACAGCACTGTGTCTTTCCGGGTGTCACAACAGCATTGTGTCTATCTAGGTGTCACAACACCACTGTGTCTATCTAGGTGTCACAACAGCACTGTGTCTATCTAGGTGTCACAACAGCACTGTGTCTATCTAGGTGTACCAACACCACTGTGTCTTTTCGAGCGTCACAACAGCACTGTGTCTATCTGGGTGTCACAACACCAATGTGTCTATCTAGGTGTCACAACAGCACTGTGTCTATCTAGGTGTCACAACAGCACTGTGTCTATCTAGGTGTCACAACAGCACTGTGTCTATCTAGGTGTCACAACAGCACTGTGTCTATCTAGGTGTCACAACAGCACTGTGTCTATCTAGGTGTCACAACACCAATGTGTCTATCTAGGTGTCACAACAGCACCGTGTCCATCTAGGTGTCACAACAGCACTGTGTCTATCTAGGTGTCACAACAGCACTGTGTCTATCTAGGTGTCACAACAGCACTGTGTCTATCTAGGTGTCACAACAGCACTGTGTCTATCTAGGTGTCACAACAGCACTGTGTCTATCTAGGTGTCACAACACCACTGTGTCTATCTAGGTGTCACAACAGCACTGTGTCTATCTAGGTTTCACAACAGCACTGTGTCTATCTAGGTGTACCAACACCACTGTGTCTTTTCGAGCGTCACAACAGCACTGTGTCTATCTGGGTGTCACAACACCAATGTGTCTATCCGAGTGTCACAACATCATTGTGTCAATCTAGGTGTCACAACACCACTGTGTCTGTCTAGGTGTCACAACAGCACTGTGTCTATCTAGGTGTCACAACAGCACTGTGTCTATCTAGGTGTCACAACAGCACTGTGTCTATCTAGGTGTCACAACAGCACTGTGTCTATCTAGGTGTCACAACACCACTGTGTCTATCTAGGTGTCACAACAGCACTGTGTCTATCTAGGTTTCACAACAGCACTGTGTCTATCTAGGTGTACCAACACCACTGTGTCTTTTCGAGCGTCACAACAGCACTGTGTCTATCTGGGTGTCACAACACCAATGTGTCTATCCGAGTGTCACAACATCATTGTGTCAATCTAGGTGTCACAACACCACTGTGTCTGTCTAGGTGTCACAACACCACTGTGTCTATCTAGGTGTACCAACACCACTGTGTCTATCTGGGTGTCACAAAACTACTGTGTCTATCTGGGTGTCACAACACCACTGTGTCTATCTAGGTGTACCAACACCACTGGGTGTCACAACACCACTGTGTCTATCTAAGTGTCACAACACCACTATGTCTATCTAGGTGCCACAACACCAATGTGTCTATCTGGGTGCCACAACACCAATGTGTCTATCTGGGTGTCACAACACCACTGTGTCTATCTAGGTGTCACAACAGCACTGTGTCTATCTAGGTGTCACAACAGCACTGTGTCTATCTAGGTTTCACAACAGCACTGTGTCTATCTAGGTGTACCATCACCACTGTGTCTTTTCGAGCGTCACAACAGCACTGTGTCTATCTGGGTGTCACAACACCAATGTGTCTATCCGAGTGTCACAACATCATTGTGTCAATCTAGGTGTCACAACAGCATTGTGTCTATCTAGGTGTCACAACACCACTGTGTCTATCTAGGTGTACCAACACCACTGTGTCTATCTGGGTGTCACAAAACTACTGTGTCTATCTGGGTGTCACAACACCACTGTGTCTATCTAGGTGTACCAACACCACTGGGTGTCACAACACCACTGTGTCTATCTAAGTGTCACAACACCACTATGTCTATCTAGGTGCCACAACACCAATGTGTCTATCTGGGTGCCACAACACCAATGTGTCTATCTGGGTGTCACAACACTACTGTGTGTATCTGGGTGTCACAACACCACTGTGTCTATCTAGGTGTCACAACACCACTGTGTCTATCTAGGTGTCACAACAGCACTGTTTCTATCTAGGTGTCACAACACTACTGTGTCTATCTGGGTGT
The DNA here is from genome assembly GCF_003918875.1 of Haliotis rubra. Classification (NCBI taxonomy): domain Eukaryota; kingdom Metazoa; phylum Mollusca; class Gastropoda; order Lepetellida; family Haliotidae; genus Haliotis; species Haliotis rubra. The sequence goes on from NW_025765105.1 coordinate 213,737, forward strand.
CACAACACCAATGTGTCTATCTAGGTGTCACAACACCACTGTGTCTATCTGGGTGTCACAACACCACTGTGTCTATCTAGGTGTACCAACACCACTGGGTGTCACAACACCACTGTGTCTGTCTAGGTGTCACAACACCACTATGTCTATCTAGGTGTCACAACACCAATGTGTCTATCTAGGTGTCACAACACCACTATTTCTATCTAGGTGTCACAACACTAATGTGTCTATCTAGGTGTCACAACACTACTGTGTCTGTCTGGGTGTCACAACACCACGGATTAACCCAATCTAAAAATTAACACATTGCGTTTTATTGTCTTTGTACTTGACGCCAGCTGTGGTGTTTGCTTCATGTTCAGTGTACACGGTGTTCTGATTGTATCACTCTTTCAATTACACCTGTATATAATATTTATTGTTGTGATACAATGTTGAATGTTGGCATTCAGCTGGAGCAGCATTGTGCTCTCTCTCTATATGTCTGGTATTAAATACAACCATTCTCGGATGCAGAGAACATTACAAGAATATCTCATCCTTTTGCTGAGGCATGTAAGGGGAGCTAACTCTTGGCTCTCATTTTGTATTATATTACCTTTGAATTATAGTGACAGGAGCGGATACAGTGGTGGTGGTGGTGAAATTGGGTTTAACGTCGTGCTTGAGAATATTTCGCTCATATGACGACGTGCATGCGTGTGTATGTGTATGTGCGGCTGCTTGTACTAGTCCAGACTTAAGCTGGTTTTATAGTGCTAGCCCACTGAAATACCATGCCGCATTATACTGACTCCAAGCCGACCAGTCCTTGTCGTACCCATTAATGCCGAGCGCCAGGCAGGGACCATCAAGTACCATATTTTAACGTCTTTTGGTATAACGCGGTCGGGGATCGAACCCGCGACCTTCCGCACTCCTGGCGAACACTCTAACCGCTACACCACGGAGGCGGTCGGAGCGGATACAGAGGAGCAGGACTGTGATTGACTGCTACAACAAAAGAGAAGGTCTCTCAGTACGTTTATCATCAATCGTAGGATTAAATCAGTTATCAGTAGATTTGGGGAAGATTTCTTGAAAACACAATGCTCATGAAATGAAATCCCGAATCAGAATATCGTTAGAATTAGAATATCGCTAGAATTAGATAATCGCTCTGGAGGAGGAACGTCCATACCCAGAGGGACATTCAAAGGAGTAGACACCTCAATATGTTTGGGTGCCCTAAATTCCTTTCTTCACAGTTGTTGATATATTGTTGGTATGTTTTGTCAGTTGTGCTATGTTTCACTTATCAAATGCAGTACAGTTGTGATGGCAGACTGAAGAAAACCAATCGTTTTCATAACCCATCAATTCATGTTGCACGGTCATTTGATGTGTTTGGACGTGGGTTCTATTGTTTGCGTTTCCCCCACTGTTTCGGTATGTTTTGGCAGTGCTTTGTTCTACCTGCACAAATCAGGCCCTATGCCTGTCAACATTTGGTCCGTATTTATTAAATACCCGTATTTTATATTGATGTCAGCAAACTTCTGTCAGATATTTCCAATTTTTCTACCTTTGCGTTTCTTTTGTTATAGAGTATATTTGATGATATCTGGATTTCTGTTGAATCTCCGTTATCGCGGCGTGATGCCATCGTTGAACCCATACTTACAGCGAGATTTGAACATACTGACCCCTCAAATAATCAAAATATATCACTGACTATCTGCGTTGTCAAAAGCATGTAACCCAGGGTCTCGCTCGGGAAATACCAACATTTAGGCACTCGTGTCGTAAACATAGTATGGCATGGGTACTCATATAATATCCTCTATATATGAAAGGGGAGCGTTCCTGCCTCAGTCATCACACAATACATCTCATTCATAATACATTACATCCACACCAGCAGTGTGTGAAGGTCACCATTCACCCTGGATACCCAGCCAAGACCTGTTTTGGAAGCTTGGCCACTGTTCCAGCCTAGTGAATTATCATGGCTCTCTTAAAAACTATAATTACTGCTTTTATGTCGCATTGCCATTGTATTGTACTGCCGTTGTATTGTACTGCCATTGTATTGTACTGTCATTGTATTGTACTGCCGTTGTATTGTACTGCCATTGTATTGTACTGCCGTTGTATTGTACTGCCGTTGTATTGTACTGCCATTGTATTGTACTGCCGTTGTATTGTACTGCCGTTGTAGTGTACTGCCGTTGTAGTGTACTGCCATTGTATTGTACTGCCGTTGTAGTGTACTGCCGTTGTAGTGTACTGCCATTGTATTGTACTGCCGTTGTAGTGTACTGCCGTTGTAGTGTACTGCCATTGTATTGTACTGCCATTGTATTGTACTGCCGTTGTATTGTACTGCCGTTGTAGTGTACTGCCATTGTATTGTACTGCCATTGTATTGTACTGCCGTTGTAGTGTACTGCCGTTGTAGTGTACTGCCATTGTATTGTACTGCCGTTGTATTGTACAGCCGTTGTAGTGTACTGCCGTTGTAGTGTACTGATATTCGTACTCTGGCTCTATTTTGTATTGCCATTGTACAGTAACTTTTTTTGTGGTGATTTGTAAAGTTATATAACTAGTGCTGTATAATATGTCTTTAACGTTTGTAGGTTTCATATCACACAAATCACTCAATATACCATTTTGTCACAACAGTTTGTGTCGTTCTAGGTTTTCTCCTGCCTTCGGGGTCATGGATGGGATCAACATCGACTGCACCTACGAGCACCCTTACCTCAGACGCAAACCAAACGGAATCCCCCGTTTACAACATCACCTACCAGACCGACACTGCTATCTGTGTTTGCGACTGCCTCGGTGTCTACACGTGGAACGTGTCAATGGAAGAACTCGCTCTTCTCACAACGGACATCCGGAGCAGCCTCGCTCTCAACTATCAGGAGTTGTCAAACCGAGTCAGGGGAAAAACCAGTGCACCCGACAACCGCGTCAGTGCCCGCAGTATGGGCTACACTAGTGCCCTCGTCATCTTCGTCTCCATCGCCATCCTTGTTCTTATTGACATCAACAATATTTGGTCGAGCTTGGTTCTCTTCTCTCAACCAAAATAAGATCAAGAACATATCACCCTATTTCACAGTGATCTCAATGATGCCCCTGACATGGCGTGTGGAAGAGATCTGTCACTGGTGCCCCTGACATGACGTGTGGAAGAGATCAGTCACTGATGCCCCTGACATGACGTGTGGAAGAGATCAGTCACTGATACCCCTGACATGACGTGTGAAAGAGATCAGTCACTGATGTCAGTCATCCTGATGTCATTCAGTTAGTAAACGACATACTCATATCCCATGGAACATCGTTCAGATCCTAATGGACTTTGTGCAGATCACAAATTACATATCGTCACATATCGTCACGTATTGTAGAGCATGTAGAGACAGTGGATACATATCGTGACGTATTGCAGATCATGTAGAGACACTGGTTACATATCATGACGTATTGCAGATCATGTAGAGACAGTGGTTACATATCGTGACGTATTGTAGAACATGTAGAGACTGTGGTTACATATCGTCACGTATTGTAGAGCATGTAGAGACAGTGGTTACATATCGTGACGTATTGCAGATCATGTAGAGACAGTGGTTACATATCGTGACGTATTGCAGACTATGTAGAGGCAGTGGTTACATATCGTGACGTATTGTAGAGCATGTAAAGACTGTTGTTAGATATCGTGACGTATTGCAGATCATGTAGAGACAGTGGTTACATATCATGACGTATTGCAGATCATGTAGAGACACTGGTTACATATCGTGACGCATTGTAAAACATGTAGAGACAGTGGTCACATACCGTGACTTATTGCAGATCATGTAGAGACACTGGTTACATATCGTGACGTATTGCAGATTATGTAGAGACAGTGGTTACATATCGTGACGTATTGCAGATCATGTAGAGACTGTGGTTACATATCGTGACGTATTGCAGATCATGTAGAGACACTGGTTACATATCATGACGTAATGCAGATCATGTAGAGACAGTGGTTACATATCATGACGTATTGTAGATCATGTAGAGACAGGGGTTACATATCATGACGGATTGCAGATCATGTAGAAACACTGGTTACATATCATGACGTATTGCAGATCATGCAGAGACTGTGGTTACATATCGTGAGGTATTATAAGACATGTAGAGACTGTGGTTGCATATCGTGACGTATTGCAGATCATGTAGAGACACTGGTTACATATCGTGACGTATTGCAGATCATGTAGAGACAGTGGTTACATATCGTGACGTATTGCAGATCATGTAGAGACACTGGTTACATATCATGACGTATTGCAGATCATGTAGAGACACTGGTTACATATCGTGACGTATTGTAGAACATGTAGAGACTGTGGTTACATATCGTGACGTATTGCAGATCATGTAGAGACACTGGTTACATATCATGACGTATTGCAGATCATGTAGAGACAGTGGTTACATATCATGACGTATTGTAGAACATGTAGAGACTGTGGTTACATATCGTCACGTATTGTAGAGCATGTAGAGACAGTGGTTACATATCGTGACGTATTGCATATCATGTAGAGACAGTGGTTACATATCGTGACGTATTGCAGATCATGTAGAGACACTGGTTACATATCATGACGTAATGCAGATCATGTAGAGACAGTGGTTACATATCATGACGTATTGAGATCATGTAGAGACAGGGGTTACATATCATGACTTATTGCAGATCATGTAGAGACACTGGTTACATATCATGACGTATTGCAGATCATGTAGAGACTGTGGTTACATATCATGACGTATTGCAGATCATGTAGAGACAGTGGTTACATATCGTGACGTATTGTAAAACATGTAGAGACACTGGTTACATATCGTGACGTATTGCAGATCATGTAGAGACACTGGTTACATATCGCGACGTATTGTAAATCATGTAGAGACAGTGGTTACATATCGTGACGTATTGCAGATCATGTAGAGACACTGGTTACATATCATGACGTATTGTAAATCATGTAGAGACAGTGGTTACATATCGTGGCATATTGCAGATCATGTAGGGACACTGGTTACATATCATGACGTAATGCAGATCATGTAGAGACAGTGGTTACATATCATGACGTATTGAGATCATGTAGAGACAGGGGTTACATATCATGACTTATTGCAGATCATGTAGAGACACTGGTTACATATCATGACGTATTGCAGATCATGTAGAGACTGTGGTTACATATCATGACGTATTATAAGACATGTAGAGACAGTGGTTACATATCGTGACGTATTGCAGATCATGTAGAGACAGTGGTTACATATCGTGACGTATTGCAGATCATGTAGAGACAGTGGTTACATATCGTGACGTATTGTAGAACATGTAGAGACTGTGGTTAAATATCGTGACGTATTGTAGAACATGTAGAGACTGTGGTTACATATCGTGACGTATTGCAGATCATGTAGAGACACTGGTTACATATCGTGACGTATTGTAGAACATGTAGAGACTGTGGTTACATATCGTGACGTATTGCAGATCATGTAGAGACACTGGTTACATATCATGACGTATTGCAGATCATGTAGGGACAGTGGTTACATATCGTGACGTATTGCAGATCATGTAGAGAATGTGGTTACATATCGTGACGTATTGCAGATCATGTAGAGACAGTGGTTACATATCGTGACGTACTGTAGAGCATGTAAAGACAGGGGTTACATATCATGACGTATTGCAGAACATGTAGAGACAGTGGTTACATATCGTGACGTATTGCAGATCATGTAGAGACAGTGGTTACATATCGTGACGTATTGTAGAACATGTAGAGACACTGGTTACATATCATGACGTATTGCAGATCATGTAGAGACAGTGGTTACATATCGTGACGTATTGCAGATCATGTAGAGACACTGGTTACATATCATGACGTATTGCAGATCATGTAGAGACAGTGGTTACATATCGTGACGTATTGTAGAACATGTAGAGACAGTGCTTACATATCGTCACGTACTGTAGAGCATGTAGAGACAGTGGTTACATATCGTGACGTATTGCAGATCATGTAGAGACTGTGGTTACATATCATGACGTATTGCAGAACATGTAAAGACACTGGTTACATATCATGACTTATTGCAGTTCATGTAGAGACAGTTGTGAGGTATCATGACTTATTGCCCCTATAAACACTTCTATTTCAAGGGAAATAAAATAATGAAGAGTGTGAGACGTGAGGGTAGAAGTGAGAGTTCGAAACAGGATAGGAATAGACAGTGATATGAGATCTACTAACATGTGCCAGGAGACAAGGGGTGGTACAGGACGAGACCCCGGACCGAGACCAAACAGCAGGATGACGATGAAGCCAGTTCCCCACGATTCAGTTCAGTGACACGTGGCAGGAACACTGACAGAGCTTCTCATTCTGACTTTAGTGGAGAACAGAACTATGTGAACCAGAAGGTATCTGGCAGAGGGCGGTCATCTCAAACTGACCGTAAGCTCCGGGAGAGGAGTAGAGCAGGACGCAACAATAAATCAAGATTGTAAGACGCTTCAGCCAATAGTCAGTACATTGGACAATGCTAGTTTTATATTTGGGAATGTGTCAGGTCTGCGTACAAAGTTAGAGGACTGTGACTTCATGAAGTATGTCAAATCCTACGACGTTATAGGTTTATCGGAAACATGGTTAAAAAACTTTGACATTGATTCTTATTTTGTGGACATCAAAGTGTTTGTAAAGGATGCTGAAGAATATCAGAATCAGGTAGACTCTCTGGTGGTGTTATTGTTCTGGAATTATGTTAGTATTTGACAAAACTCTTTTTGGTTTTAAAAACCCCTATTGTACACATGTGTTTACATACATCCAGAGGGCTCATCATGGTACTCCCAGATTAATGCAGACAGAGATTATATAAATGGTATACTTTTACTTCGAGAGAAGCTTTGTGGTGTTTATTTGATGATGATGTTTATTTCTTTATTGGTGGTGATTTTAATGCACGAACTGGAGTGCTAGATGATTTTATAGAAGATGATATTATTGAATATGTAGAGAATGATGAAGGTTTTCTTTGGGATTTTCTTCTAGATAATTTCTCTCTGAAGAGATACTCAGTTGATACCTATGTGAATATGTTTGGTAAATGTGTATTGAACATGTGTTCCATGCTAAATATCCATATAATGAATGGTAGATGTGGTGGAGATCAATTACACTTTCATTGTTCATAATTGGGCCAGTCTAATCGAGTATGCTCCCTCCGCCATATTTTCCTTTTGATGTATAATAACGCACAGAATTATCACAGCTCCCGCTCAGTGTGGATTTACGTACGTTTGGTAACACTGACCGTCATGGAGATGTTTATAAGTTTAAATGGTATGATACTAAGGCAAATGTGTTCAGACATAATCTAGAGTCAGAGTGTTTTCAAACCGTGATAGATAATTCTTTAGATACTGCTTTTTACAAATATTTATGAGAGCATTGAGTATACGTCCCAAGGCTTATGTAAGGCAGCTTAGTTTATGCAGAGACGCGTTTGTTTTAATCCTACAGATAGTAAACCCTGGTTTGATTCTGAATGTGATCTTAGAAAGAAGGAAAGATGTAGGGCTCTAAATAGGTTCAGATCTCTTATTAGATTACAACTCTGCTAGAAATAGGTATAATGATGTATGTCGTCGAAAACAAGTGTGTTACAAAAATGAAAGGCTAAACTTATTGGAAAATTCAATTGACAAGCCCAAGAAATTCAGGTAAGTTTTAAAAAGTTTAAAAATTGTAACTTCACTGAGAATAATATAAGTAGTGACGATTGGCACAGTCACTTCAAGAGATTATTTGTTATAAATGAGGATAGAGATACAGGCCTAGATTACACCTTCAATAGTTTTAATTGTGATGTGGACACTTCTGAAGATGATCTTAACACTGATATTTTAGATGCTCCTATTACGGAAACAGAGATACTAGAAAGTATACAACATTTGAAACCGAATAAATCAGCAGGAATAGACAATCTTATTCCAGATTTTTTAAAATGTGCTAAGGATATTATTATGCTATGTGTTATATTTAATTTAATGTTGGGAAAAACCTATTTTCCCAAAGGGTGGGATGTTGGTATAATTATTCCTTTGTATAAGAGTGGAGACCCTAATAATCCAGAGCATTATCGAAGAATTACTTTACTTAGCGTTTTTAGTTCTGTATGCCATTAATAAAAGATTAATTTTTGGTCTAATGCTACAAATAAGATTAATGAAGCTCAGGCAGGTTTTAGAGAAGGCTATTCAACCACTGACAATGTATTTATTCTAAACAGCCTCATACAGCGATATCTTTCTTGTAAAGGTTCAAAGTTTTATGTCCTTTTTGTTGATTTTTCTAAAACCTTTGATTCTGTTAATAGAAATATATTATGGATGTTATCACCGGCACATGGTTTGAGTAATAAAATGAGGAACATGTTACTAAGCATATATAACAATGTTAAAGGATGTATTAGAAGTAAGGGGGTTTTGTCAGCAACTTTTGATTGTAACATTGGTGTTCGCCAAGGGTGTATTCTGAGCCCATTCTTGTTTTCATTCTTTATAAATGAACTAGCGACAGAATTGTAATGATGGTATACAACTACATCCTGACGTTGTTAAGTTATTCCTCCTATTGTTGACCGATGATATTATCATGTTTCCTAGCACTGTTAAAGGCTTACATCGTCAAATTACTGTTTTAAAAAATTATTGTGACAAATCTAAATTAAAAATAAATAGAGATAAGACTAAGATAGTGTTTTTTAAGAATGGTGGAAAATTATCCAAGTTTGAGAAATGGACATTACATGACAATTATTTAGAAGTAGCCAAGGGTTATAAATGTTTAGGTGTACATTTTTCAAAAACCTTATCATGGAACATACATAAAAATATTGCGTCCCTACAGGGTACGAAAATATTTATGGGAATATTTCATAATTTGATGAAGGCTGGTGAAGTAAATTATAATACATTCATTAAAAGACTTGACTCCAAAATTAAACCTATTCTGTTATATGGCTCAGAGGTTTGGGGATTTACACATTTTAATGTTTTAGAAAGGGTTCATCTTTATGCATGTACAAGATTTTTAGGTGTTAAGGTCAGTACTTCTAATTGCATGGTTATTGGAGAATGTGGACGTTACTCTTTATATATTGAAGCATATTAGCAAATTTTAAGATATTGGATAAGGTTAGTAAGTATGCCACAGTCACGATATCCCCCAAATGTTACAATATGATGTGTATGTATGATAGAAATGGAAAGATAAATTGAGTAACATATGTGAGAAATATGCTTGAAACATGTGGATTTGGATATGCTTTTAAACTTGATTGTATCATCTTCCCAAATCTGTAACAAAAGGTTAAAAGATATGTACTTGCAACTCTGTACTGCGTCGTAAACTCTATCACCCAAAACCTTATTATATAGCAATTTTAAATCAGATCTTGTAGCAGAGCATTACCTCCTTGATGTTAGCATTAAAGGTTTAGGACAGCAATTGCACGATGACGATGTACATCCATGAATTTATTATAGAAAAGGGCAGGTATCATAATGCTCCACGAGAAAGTAAACTGTGTATGTTATGTGATTTAGGGGTAATAGAAGATGAGTATCATTTTATATTAGTCTGTCCGTATTTTCACAATATAAGAATGTCATATATATCCCCATTTTACCGCATCAATCACTGTGAATATAGATTAAGGTTATTGTTGAAAGCAAGAAATCTACAAATTGTGAAAAATCTGTCAATGTACATCTATCATGGGTTCAACAATAGAAAATTTGTTTTAAATACCATGTGACTGTGCACACTTGTATTGTACTATAGGCCCGTGGCCTCTTCAGTACCCTGAATAAGAGAAATTGAAATTGACCAATTGCAGATCATGTAGAGACAATGGTTACGTATTGTGGTAGATCACATAAAGACTTCTGTACACCTGCCGTCCTACTAATGGATGTGCACTTACAAGACCAGACAAGACAATCGTTTATTGTATTTTAGGCCACCGGCCCTTATACAAGCGAGTTACATACATTAAGACATGGTTAACTGTAAGTGCTCGTTACGACGAATAAATGAATATTAAAACATAGAGAGCTAGATTGCGTAGGGTGGATTCATTATTAGATGTTGATAAACTGGTAAAAGCTATCAGTGGTGGTTCCGACAGATAACGTTCTGGGATATACATGTAACGTAGATCTTCATAAAATGGACAGTCAAGGGTAAACTGTAGTTCATCTTCTACTGAAGAATTACATAAAAGACAAGGTCTTTCAGATTTTGGGATGGACAGTTTTCTGCCTCTATTTACCATTAAGTCCAACAAACCTGTCCTATATTTGACAAATATATTTATGTTACACTTAAAAGTAAGTTTAGATAAATACAGTTCAGGTTGTAATATGTTTTTAAATGTTCTATATAATTCGTAACGAGAGCTGCTTTGTAGGGTGAAATGCCATTCCTGATGAAACATATTTACCGCTCGATCACGAAATTCTTTTAGAAACATAACGACATCGCCCACACCCTGGCTTATCCATATAAACCCATATCCATGAGAAAACAAAAGATTTCTAATATGTGATGCCCAAGATATTTTACCCATATTATCTAGATGAACCATCATATTATAAGATATTTTTGGTAGACGACTTTTATGCATTAACAGAACCTTAAACCAATATTTAAGGCATCGTATTTGCGAATTAGTAGGATAGGATATCTCCCGCATTCACCCTAAACCATATAATTTGGAGTAGCGGATCCAACACATAAAAACTTCTTGCAAGCCATAAGATGTAATCTCTCCAAGTAATCGTAGCGTTGAAATCCCCACACTTCAAATCCCAGATACAACCCATTTTATTATATGGATCGGAAGTGTGGGGAGTTAAAATTCCACATTCATGTGAGATAGATAAAATTGAAAGCATTGCTTTCTTTGCACGTAGGAACAAGTCATAGACACAACTTTTTAAACTCATCGTATTTGAAAAAAATATCCCCAGATATTTATATTGATTAACAATAAGAACAGATTTTCCGTGAAGAAACCATTTCTCCTTAGATGCAACAGCGCCACCCCTTCTGAATATGACTATTTTAGTTTTGTCTAAATTTACGGATAGTTTCCAGTTTTCAGAATAATTTTCAAGAATATTTAGCTGATTTTGCAAACCAATAATAGTATCAGATATCAAAATGACATCGTCTTCAAATAGGAGCATCAACAGTTCTATCATATCTGGGAACATCTATACACCATGTTTACCCTTTTGCATAATCTCATAATAACATTCGTTTATGAAGAATGAGAACAAAATCGGACTTACAATGCATCCTTGTCGTAGTCCCATTGGGCAGTCAAAATAACCTGTTGCACCATAACCACATCGTACACAAGATTTTACATTTGAATACATTGCTTTTAACATAGTATACATTTTCCCGCTTAAACCGGCATTACGTAAGCAATTTGTGTCTATCTACAGAATCGAATGCTTTCTAAAAATCGACAAAAGCTACATACAGTTTGTGTTTTCGACGGGATAAACATTTCTGAATCAGTGCATACAAAGTAAAAATATGTTCAGTTGTGGAGTATTACTTACGAAAACCAGCTTGATTCTCAGGAATCTTATCTCTCACGTTTGCCCATTTAGAGAGTCGGGTATTTAGTATAGAAGTGAAGACTTTGCCGAGAATACTCATAAGAGATATTCCCCTATAATTATCGGGATTATTAAAGTCACCTTTCTCGTGAATTGGGACAATAATAGAAATTGACCAACTGCGAGGAAATACTCCTTTTGTGAACAAACTATTAAATCATTTGTTGAGAAATGGAAGAATTTCTGTAATAGAACATTTAAGCAATGATACTATCGGGACCAGCTGCTTTTCCACATTTCAATTCTGAAATTGCATTTGTGATTTCATCATCCGATATAGGCGAGTCTAGTACAGGTTCATCTACTTCATCATGCGAAATTTCTAAAATGTCTTGGCCATGGTCATATTGATCGAGCCATGAATTATTTGCGAAAACATTCCTGAAATGAATGAGCCACTCGGTTTTGGAAATTGAATTTTGTTGAGAGCATTTAGTTCTGATATGTCGAATTTCTTTCCAGAATTTAGACTAACAATGCATAGAATTACTGAGGCTGTTTAGTTTGTTACATTTGAATTCCTGTTTAAAGTTTCTGTAACATGTCTTGTACCTATTTCGCTCTTTACAGTATGTCCGTCTGTTACTATCAGTGCGTTGACATCGAAACTTTCTTAAAGCTCTACGTGCATTTCTCTTGGCCAGTTTACATTCTCTGCTGAACGGTCTAGATTTAGAACTGTCTTTTTCATACATTCGGCCGATTTCAATATCATATTAACGAGATCATTGACAGCACCATCAATATCAACCTCAAGTTTAATCAGTAGGTTTTCACCAGACTGGCCCAATTCTTGACGTAGAGTATTCAGAAATGTAGTACAGAATGAGTCATTCCAAAATTTCTTATCAGTAATGGTTGGGTTGTTATTAGACACATTTGATGTAGGGGTCATTTTGGGGAAGCTACAGGATAACTCGAGTGGAAAATGATCTGAATCAGAGTGTTCACAGATATTAAAGTGTTAAAAATATTGGAATAATTCCGGGGAACAAATAAAGTAGTCATTTACTCTACAACCTTTCTCACTACAGTATGCAAACTCACCATTTACGTCCCCTTTCACTCTACCGTTAACTTTGAATAAATGGAAAGCATAACACATATCTAGCAATATGCAACCAAATCTATTTACCGTACTATCATGAGATTTACGATTCTCGACTGGGGTGTCATCATCGTCACAGTATGAACCAAAGTTCACTCGGACACACAATAGGATTATTGAGTTGACCAGTTCTAGCGTTCATATCTCCACATAACATCAGATGAGAGTTGCTGAACTCTGTTAAGTTATCAACTAGGAGTTGTTCAAGTTGATCAATGCTGCAACTTGAGTCACAATTATCATAATATGGTGAACTCATAGGAGGCATATAGGTACATATCAGTTTTATATCTTTGTCGATGGAAAATATTTCTTTTGTCAAATTTACACAAAGAGCGTTATCGATATGTAATTTTGACAACATACATAGTTTCTTGATTGATTCGTGAATGCACAGGCATACTCCACCGGATAGACGACCAAACATGGACAGTTTAACAGCAGGACAATAGAATACGTCGTATCCATCTAACCAGTTCATGTTTAAATTCTCAACAAATGTCTCTACTAAGCATATAATTTTGAATTTCCTGAGATAGTCAATGAAATCTGAATCTTGGATTTTACTTTTCAAACCATTTACATTCCAGCACAGAAAAGTAAAATGTTCGTCTGCGTGGTTACCACACGATGCACCGTCAGGACTGCGTGTGGTGTTCCACGAGAAGGGTTCCTGTGGAGGTTGTTCCGGGCTTTGGCCACACTGCTAGGCAGTTGCACCCTGAGCAGTGGCATCGTTGCGGTTCTGGCTCCGTGTTGAGATCCTCCTACCTATGCTGCGTGACGTATTACGCTGATCCGCGGTTGATTTCACGCTACCTGTACGGGGCACTGACACGAGCTTACCGTTCTTAAAGAATCCGAACTGACCTGTTCCTTTCAGCGTTTGTAGTTGCTTACGTTGACGTCTTGTGAGGTCACTCGCAATTCCGTACCCGTTTTCTTTCAAGACCGCTCTCGCCTTCACTTTAAATGTCCAAATCACCATCATCATCTATATGTTACATTCCTGCTTGACAACGGTACAAGAACTTGTATCGAAAGGTCGCACCCACGCTATAAAAGAAGTTGTTTTCCATAAAGTTTTCAATAATGTAATACTTTCTCAATTTCCACCATTGAATAAAGTCGATTTAATTATGTCAGTTTCCAATGTTGATCATGCAACCATAACGCAGATACCATTAAATATACAAAGTGATCATTTATTGGGGAGGGAGTGTGTGTGTGTGTGTGTGTGTGCGCTATGCGCGGAAACAATCATCTCTTCTGAGGCAAGAAAACATCGAAATATATTATTGTCAGTTTTGTACGATTCTGATTTGAGTTTACTTAATCCTTAATATGTGTGTCTGTAAAACATGATACATCATATTCAGAAATTTGCCCAATATACCGTCTGTTTGTTTACATTTAAGTGAAATATAGACATTTCCTTATTGAGTACATTGGAACTGGACCAGGATTTCCCTCTACATCTCCAGGAAGAAGAGTGTTGATATTATAATGGACTAATTAAAATACTGTGCTAAACAATGATTGTAACGAAGACAGTGATTGACCTATTGTTAGGTGAGGTGAAAGTTATTAAACATTTATTAAGATGCACATATATTGATGCACTGTACTCAAATCAATCATATTCTAAAAAAATGCTATAGTATAAACCAGACAAGCACATCTAAGTTGACCTTTCTTTTCAAAATGTAAATTATGTACCAAATCGGGGTCTTGTATTTACAACTTGTAGGTAAAGCGGCCAACATTGTGCCACTAAATACAAGTCTATTTACATACAGTGACACAGTGCAATACGTGAGTGACTGTGTAGAAATAAACAGTAGAAGACAGACTAACAAACGTCAGGAACAGTGATAAATATATAATAGATGACTAAACACAGATGTCATGATGTGCGAGATATAAGCAGATATACTGGAGTGCAGTGCATTGTGACACCAGGCCATGTTGTGTGGACACTGGTTGTTTGTGCCGCCATTATCAGATGAAATTATGATAGCAGAATGACATGAAGGTTATAAAAGATTGACAGAAAACTGTATGTTATACAGAGTCAATAGACCTCGATCTCGTATGCATTGTTAAAAAAATGAACAATGCAAATGCAACTACATGTATTAGAGATACGACAATATCGTCAAAATGAATAATTGAGTAAATAAATTGACCTAGTTCTGTGCTCATACACTTTTCTACCTTGTGCTGCACCATGTTGTATCATCAGTTCTACAACACTCGCTTCGAATTGCCTCTCTCACACAGATAGTGAAATGCTGTCCTTCCATAGATATCATTCCTGTTAACATCAGCACCGGGTTGTATCATCAGTTCTACAACACTCGCATCAACATCGACACTCGCACACAGACAATGAAGTGCTGTCTTTCCAACATTATCAGTCTTGTTAACATCAGCTCCATGTTGTATCATCAGTTCTACAACACTCGCATCAACATCGCCTCTCTCACACAGACAGTGCAATGCTGTCTTTCAATTGTTCTCTGTCATTTTAACATCAGCTCCTAGTTGTATCATCTTTGGATCAACACTCGCATCAACACTGACCCTCTCACACAGATAGTGAAATGTTGTATTTCCCCGATCATCAGTCTTGTTAACATCAGCTCCATGCTGTTTCACCAATTCTACAACACTCGCATCAACTTTGCCTCTCGCACACAGATAGTGAAATGCTGTCCTTCCATCATCATCAGTCTTGTTAACATCAGCTCCATGTTGTATCATCAGTTCTACAACACTCGCATCAACATCGACTCTCTCACACAGACAGTGCAATGATGTCTTTCAATTTTTATAAGTCATTTTAACATCAGCTCCATGTTGTATCATCCTTGGATCAACACTCGCATCAACACTGACCCTCTCACACAGATAGTGAAATGTTGTATTTCCCCCATCATCAGTCTTGTTAACATCAGCTCCATGCTGTTTCATCAATTCTACAACACTCGCATCAACTTTGCCTCTCGCACACAGATAGTGAAATGCTGTCCTTCCATCATCATCAGTTTTGATAACCTCAGCTCCATGTTGTATCATCAGTTTTACAACTCTCGCATCAACATTGCGCCTCTCACACAGATAGTGAAATGCTGTCCTTCCATAGATATCATTCCTGTTAACATCAGCTCCGTGTTGTATCATCAGTTTTACAACACTCGCATCAACATTGCGCCTCTTTCTCAGATAGTGAAATGCTGCCTTTCCAACATCATCAGTGTTGTCAACATCATTACCGTGTTGTATCATCAGTTCTACAACACTCGCATCAACATCGACACTCGCACACAGACAGTGAAGTGCTGTCTTTCCAACATCATCAGTCTTGCTAACATCAGCTCCATGTTGTATCATCAGTACTACAACAGTCGCATCAACTTTGCTTCTCGCAAAAAGACAGTGCAATGCTGCATTTCCCCCATCATCAGTCTTGTTAAGATCAGCTCCATGCTGTTTCACCAATTCTACAACACTCGCATCAACTCAGCCTCTCACACAGATAGTGAAATGATATCCTTCCATCATCATCAGTCTTGTTAACATCAGCTCCACGCTGTTTCACCAATTCTACAACATTCGCATCAATTTAACCTCTCACACAGATAGTGAAATGCTGTCCTCCCAACTTCATCAGTCTTGTTAACATCAGCTCCATGTTGTATCACCAATTCTACAACACTCGCATCAACTTAACCTCTCAAATATACAGTGAAATGCTGTCCGTCCATCATTATCAGTCTTGTTAACATCAGCTCCATGTTGTTTCACCAATTCTACAACACTCGCATCAACTTAGCCTCTCACACATATATTGAAATGCTGTCCGTCCATCATTATCAGTCTTGTTAACAGCAGCTCCATGCTGTTTCACCAATTCAACAACACTTGCATCAACATCGCCTCTCTCACACAGACAGTGCAATGCTGTCTTTCAATTGTTCTGTCATTTTAACATCAGCTCCTAGTTGTATCATCTTTGGATCAACACTCGCATCAACACTGACCCTCTCACACAGATAGTGAAATGCTGTATTTTCCCCATCATCAGTCTTGTTAACATCAGCTCCATGTTGTTTCACCAATTCTACAACACTCGCATCAACATCGCCTCTCTCACACAGATAGTGAAATGCTGTATTTCCCCCATCATCAGTCTTGTTAACATCAGCTCCATGTTGTATCATCAGTTCTACAACACTCGCATCAACTTTGCCTCTCGCACACAGATAGTGAAATGCTGTCCTTCCATCATCATCAGTCTTGTTAACATCAGCTCCATGTTGTATCATCAGTTCTACAACACTCGCATCAACATTGCCTCTCTCACACAGATAGTGAAATGCTGTCCTTCCATTTATCATCAGTCTTGTTAACATCAGCTCCATGTTGTATCATCAGTTTACAACACTCGCATCAACATCGCCCCTCTCACACAGATAGTGAAATGCTGTATTTCCCCCATCATCAGTCTTGTTAACATCAGCTCCATGCTGTTTCACCAATTCTACAACACTCGCATCAACTTTGCCTCTCGCACACAGATAGTGAAATGCTGTCCTTCCATCATCATCAGTCTTGTTAACATCAGCTCCATGTTGTATCATCAGATTCTACAACACTCGCATCAACATCGCCTCTCTCACACAGATAGTGAAATGCTGTATTTCCCCCATCATCAGTCTTGTTAACATCAGCTCCATGTTGTATCATCAGTTCTACAACACTCGCATCAACTTTGCCTCTCGCACACAGATAGTGAAATGCTGTCCTTCCATCATCATCAGTCTTGTTAACATCAGCTCCATGTTGTATCATCAGTTCTACAACACTCGCATCAACTTTGCCTCTCTCACACAGATAGTGAAATGCTGTCCTTCCAACATCATCAGTCTTGTTAACATCAGCTCCATGTTGTATCATCAGTTCTACAACACTCGCATCAACATTGCCTCTCTTACACAGATAGTGAAATGCTGTCTTTCCATCATCATCAGTCTTGTTAACATCAGCTCCATGTTGTATCATCAGTTCTACAACACTCGCATCAACATTGCCTCTCTCTCACACAGATAGTGAAATGCTGTCCGTCCATCATTATCAGTCTTGTTAACATCAGCTCCATGCTGTTTCACCAATTCAACAACACTTGCATCAACATCGCCTCTCTCCCACAGACAGTGCAATGCTGTATTTCCCCATCATCAGTCTTGTTAACATCAGCTCCATGTTGTATCATCAGTTCTACAACACTCGCATCAACATTGCCTCTCGCACACAGATAGTGAAATGCTGTCCTTCCATCATCATCAGTCTTGTTAACATCAGCTCCATGTTGTATCATCAGTTCTACAACACTCGCATCAACTTTGCCTCTCGCACACAGATAGTGAAATGCTGTCCTTCCATCATCATCAGTCTTGTTAACATCAGCTCCATGTTGTATCATCAGTTCTACAACACTCGCATCAACATTGCCTCTCACACAGATAGTGAAATGCTGTCTTTCCCCATCATCAGTCTTGTTAACATCAGCTCCATGTTGTCATCATCATCAGTTCTACAACACTCGCATCATGCTGTCAGACAGTGAAGTCCTGTTTCCAACATCATCAGTCTTGTTAACATCAGCCCATGTTGTATCTCTTGTTTTCGCACACAGATAGTGAAATGCTGTATTTCCATCATCATCAGTCTTGTTAACATCAGCTCCATGTTGTATCATCAGTTCTACAACACTCGCATCAACATTGCCTCTCACACACAGATAGTGAAATGCTGTCTTTCCAAACATCATCAGTCTTGTTAACATCAGCTCCATGTTGTATCATCAGTTCTACAACACTCGCATCAACATTGCCTCTCGCACACAGATAGTGAAATGCTGTCTTTCCATCATCATCAGTCTTGTTAACATCAGCTCCATGTTGTATCATCAGTTCTACAACACTCGCATCAACATTGCCTCTCCACACAGATAGTGAAATGCTGTCTTTCCATCAACATCAGTCATCATGTCTTGTTAACATCACCAGTTCTCCATCGAACACAGATAGTGAAATTGTGTCATCAGTTCTATTCCTACAAACACTCGCATCAACATCATCTTGTTTACATCAGCTCCATGCTGTTTGCCTCGCATCTTTGTCTCTCACACAGATAGTGAAATGCTGTCTTCATCCATCATCAATCAGTCTTGTTAACATCAACATCAGCTCCATGTTGTATCATCAGTTCTACAACACTCGCATCAACAGTCTTGTTTTGCCTCTTCGCACACAGATAGTGAAATGCTGTCTTTCCAATCATCATCATCAGTCTTGTTAACATCAGCTCCATGTTGTATCATCAGTTCTACAACACTCGCATCAACATTCGCCTCTCTCACACAGATAGTGAAATGCTGTCTTTCCATCATCATCAGTCTTGTTAACATCAGCTCCATGTTGTATCATCAGTTCTACAACACTCGCATCAACATTGCATCTCTTCACACATCAACTTGCCTCTCGCACACAGAGGGTGAAATGCTGTCCTTCCATCATCATCAGTCTTGTTAACATCAACTCCATGTTGTTTACAATCATCAGTTCTACAACACTCGCATCAACATTGCCTCTCATCACAGACTCAGATAGTGAAATGCTGTCTTTCCAACATCATCAGTCTTGTTAACATCAGCTCCATGTTGTATCATCAGTTTTAACATCGCATCAACAGTTTACATGCTTGTTTGAGTGGCATTTTAGAAGTTGAGACGTACAATATAGTTTTATGGATAACAACTTCTTTATTTCGTCAGTGCGACGTTTCGATACAGATTCTTGTACCGTTGTCAAGCATGAATGATACATGAAGTGTAGGAGATGCATATATACTGTATATAACAATGTCACAACATAATAGACAAAGGAAACAACATAATTGCCATGATTGGCTAAGCAGTAAGCTGATGAAGCCAGTGAGTACACAAAGGATAGTGAATGGAAGCCAGAGATGTAGTTACAATGAGATGTTTATACAATAGATGCGATGTTTATACAGTAGATTTCTACAACACTCGCATCAACATTGCCTCTCTCACACAGATAGTGAAATGCTGTCTTTCCATCATCATCAGTCTTGTTAACATCAGCTCCATGTTGTATCATCAGTTCTACAACACTCGCATCAACATTGCCCCTCTCACACAGATAGTGAAATGCTGTCTTTTCCATCATCATCAGTCTTGTTAACATCAGCTCCATGTTGTATCATCAGTTCTACAACACTCGCATCAACACTTTGCCTCTCGCACACAGATAGTGAAATGCTGTCCTTCCATCATCATCAGTCTTGTTAACATCAGCTCCATGTTGTATCATCAGTTCTACAACACTCGCATCAACATTGCCTCTCTCACACAGATAGTGAAATGCTGTCTTTCCATCATCATCAGTCTTGTTAACATCAGCTCCATGTTGTATCATCAGT
Source organism: Haliotis rubra (assembly GCF_003918875.1). Classification (NCBI taxonomy): domain Eukaryota; kingdom Metazoa; phylum Mollusca; class Gastropoda; order Lepetellida; family Haliotidae; genus Haliotis; species Haliotis rubra. The sequence continues at coordinate 234,157 of NW_025765105.1, forward strand.
TCTACAACACTCGCATCAACATTGCCTCTCGCACACAGATAGTGAAATGCTGTCTTTCTACATCATCAGTCTTGTTAACATCAGCTCCATGTTGTATCATCAGTTCTACAACACTCGCATCAACTTTGCCTCTCTCACACAGATAGTGAAATGCTGTCCTTCCATCATCATCAGTCTTGTTAACATCAGCTCCATGTTGTATCATCAGTTCTACAACACTCGCATCAACATCGCCTCTCTCTCACACAGATAGTGAAATGCTGTCTTTTCCATCATCATCAGTCTTGTTAACATCAGCTCCATGTTGTATCATCAGTTCTACAACACTCGCATCAACATTGCTGTCTCTCGCACACAGATAGTGAAATGCTGTCCTTCCATCATCATCAGTCTTGTTAACATCAGCTCCATGTTGTATCATCAGTTCTACAACACTCGCATCAACTTTGCCTCTCGCACACAGATAGTGAAATGCTGTCCTTCCATCATCATCAGTCTTGTTAACATCAGCTCCATGTTGTATCATCAGTTTTACAACACTCGCATCAACATTGCCTGTCTCTCACACAGATAGTGAAATGCTGTCTTTCCAACATCATCAGTCTTGTTAACATCAGCTCCATGTTGTATCATCAGTTCTACAACACTCGCATCAACATTGCCCTCTCGCACACAGATAGTGAAATGCTGTCTTTCCAACATCATCAGTCTTGTTAACATCAGCTCCATGTTGTATCATCAGTTCTACAACACTCGCATCAACATCGCCCTCTCACACACAGATAGTGAAATGCTGTCTTTCCAACATCATCAGTCTTGTTAACATCAGCTCCATGTTGTATCATCAGTTCTACAACACTCGCATCAACATTGCCTCTCTCACACAGATAGTGAAATGCTGTCTTTCCAACATCATCAGTCTTGTTAACATCAGCTCCATGTTGTATCATCAGTTCTACAACACTCGCATCAACATTGCCTCTCTCACACAGATAGTGAAATGCTGTCTTTCCACATCATCAGTCTTGTTAACATCAGCTCCATGTTGTATCATCAGTTCTACAACACTCGCATCAACATTGCCCTCTCGCACACAGATAGTGAAATGCTGTCTTTCCAACATCATCAGTCTTGTTAACATCAGCTCCATGTTGTATCATCAGTTCTACAACACTCGCATCAACATTGCCTCTCTCACACAGATAGTGAAATGCTGTCTTTCCAAATCATCAGTCTTGTTAACATCAGCTCCATGTTGTATCATCAGTTCTACAACACTCGCATCAACATTGCCTCTCTCACACAGATAGTGAAATGCTGTCTTTCCATCATCATCAGTCTTGTTAACATCAGCTCCATGTTGTATCATCAGTTCTACAACACTCGCATCAACATTGCCTCTCTACACACAGATAGTGAAATGCTGTCTTTCCAAACATCATCAGTCTTGTTAACATCAGCTCCATGTTGTATCATCAGTTCTACAACACTCGCATCAACATTGCCTCTCTCACACAGATAGTGAAATGCTGTCTTTCCAACATCATCAGTCTTGTTAACATCAGCTCCATGTTGTATCATCAGTTCTACAACACTCGCATCAACATTGCCTCTCTCACACAGATAGTGAAATGCTGTCTTTCCAACATCATCAGTCTTGTTAACATCAGCTCCATGTTGTATCATCAGTTCTACAACACTCGCATCAACATTGCCTCTCTCACACAGATAGTGAAATGCTGTCTTTCCAACATCATCAGTCTTGTTAACATCAGCTCCATGTTGTATCATCAGTTCTACAACACTCGCATCAACATTGCCTCTCTCACACAGATAGTGAAATGCTGTCTTTTCAATCATCATCAGTCTTGTTAACATCAGCTCCATGTTGTATCATCAGTTCTACAACACTCGCATCAACATTGCCTCTCTCACACAGATAGTGAAATGCTGTCTTTCCAAAAAATCAGTCTTGTTAACATCAGCTCCATGTTGTATCATCAGTTCTACAACACTCGCATCAACATTGCCTCTCGCACACAGATAGTGAAATGCTGTCTTTCCCATCATCATCAGTCTTGTTAACATCAGCTCCATGTTGTATCATCAGTTCTACAACACTCGCATCAACATTGCCTCTCTCACACAGATAGTGAAATGCTGTCTTTCCATCATCATCAGTCTTGTTAACATCAGCTCCATGTTGTATCATCAGTTCTACAACACTCGCATCAACATCGCCTCTCTCACACAGATAGTGAAATGCTGTCTTTCCAACATCATCAGTCTTGTTAACATCAGCTCCATGTTGTATCATCAGTTCTACAACACTCGCATCAACATTGCCTCTCTCTCACACAGATAGTGAAATGCTGTCTTTCCAACATCATCAGTCTTGTTAACATCAGCTCCATGTTGTATCATCAGTTCTACAACACTCGCATCAACATTGCCTCTCTCACACAGATAGTGAAATGCTGTCTTTCCAACATCATCAGTCTTGTTAACATCAGCTCCATGTTGTATCATCAGTTCTACAACACTCGCATCAACATTGCCTCTCTCACACAGATAGTGAAATGCTGTCTTTCCAACATCATCAGTCTTGTTAACATCAGCTCCATGTTGTATCATGAGTTCTACAACACTCGCATCAACATTGCCTCTCTCACACACAATGTGAAGCGCTGTCTTTCCATTCAAATCAGTCTTGTTAACATCAGCTCCATACATTGATTAGTGATAATAATTATGAGTCACAATGTTTAAAGTTTTGAGTGTCGGTTGTGGGTCACATTTCGAGTCATATATGTTCAGTGGCAACAGTATTTTAGCGGCACGCCTTTATGATAGCACTCCAGAGTTACCTCCCTTGACCGGATGTTTATGTGTTGACATCGTGATGTCGTATGTTCAACATGTTTCGAGAAAGATCTAAGTGGTTAATGATACAGCCATGCTTTGCTGGAACGTTCGAGAATCTGTGTCAGTATATATAAAGGCTGGCTGTTGTGTGGTGCAATGTAAGGACTGACACACGGAATTACACGGGACTTTCGATATCACTGGAGTTGCCCATCGTTGTTTGCCTTCGTCCTTCGTCACATCGCCATCGTCTGACCCTGACACTTCGTGCCTGACTGCTCTCATTTGTAAACAAGCTCCATTTAGAATATCTGATATCACTGTGATTACCACGACTCTGGTCAGTTAATATTATATATGTGACCCATTACTTTAGATTTGTGACTCAATTGCATTGTACTAGAAATCTGTATTGTGATTCATTGTAACTTGCTCATTGTTTGCTCAATATATTATTGAATATTTTACACTTGTCTGTGTTATATTTTGCTGGTTCGAAGGGGATTCTTAAATATTTTGTCACGGCAATATATTAACCGTAACACAATTATCACGATACAAAGAGTATGACGTGCCAAATGATGTGGAATTGAATCCAGAAGTGATGCAGATCTTGGATGTAAGATACTTTGAGGAGACTGATGAGCACAGTACTGACAAACCAAGGAACATAATCAGGACGAGAAAGGGATTCACAGGTTTCTGGTGTGCCGTAAGATCCCAGGTCCCCACAACAAATCGTTTTAGTCTCTTCACTATCACCCCAGGCAAATTCCAACTAATTTAGAATAGATTTGGAATATCTCGTATGTAAAAACGATTCGATGGATGCAACACTGAACGGGCATAATTTATGTTGGTAGTTTAGTTACCTTCCAGCATAGGCAGTTGAAATTGTTCCAAAAGGTATTCGCCTCAGTGATCGATGGAAAGAAAGCCCGACAAAAGTCCTCGTTTTGAAAAAATGGATGACCAAGCACATCAAAATGTCTATCGCGCACTGGAAGGGTGAACCTCTCACACAAACGTCGGATGTTTTCTGGGGTTGCTGGTACGCTGAAGACACTTCTCGACACATCAATGTCATGGGTATGTGACGCTGAAAACTTCATTTTCTCCATTATAAAAGAGAAACTGAAATGTTTGAGAGCGAACACCACGTCGCGTGTGCCTGTGCAATTTGCTGCACTTTCATATATTGAAGGATGTGCGAATGTTATAATGCCTTGGGTGTTTGACAGATAGCTTCCAGTTAGAGGAGATGATACTTCAAGGATACCACTGCGCTTTTCATCGTCATCTATCTTACTGGTATCAAGTCGCCCATCATGTTGCAAGAGAGTCTTGAACAAATATTTCAGTTTTTCGTTATCTAGATACGCATCAGTCGTGGCATCTAAGATCTCAAGAGGAGAAGTAAAAAACTGAACAATGTCAACTTGCTTTCTCTTCAGCTTTAACTCTGCAAACAGTTTGCAACAATGTGGAAATCCGTATGGTATGCTTCTCGCAATAACTTTTCGTTTTTGTGTTTCTGATATATCATTGATATTCTTCTGATTCAGATGATAGTCTAGTATTGCGGATTGCTCCTTATCCGGCAGACGAGATAGATTTGTGACAGCCTTTACCCCAAGAATAGAAGATTTATGTTTTTCAAGGCTGAATTCAACTTCTTTTAAGATATTTAACCTTTGCACAAACACACAGATGACTCCACATGGCTGCCCAGATTCTTCAGACTTTGACATTTTTTCCATGGCGTCGAATATGACAGGTTTCCATGTGCTGAACGCCAGATTATCAAGAGCAAAGGCCCCTATTACATCGTTCATCATGATGACACATTGGTCTGTATTCTTTGTAATAGTGTAATAGTCCTCTACTGTCTTCACTCTAAACACTTCTTTTCCTTGCTTCATCATCTCCTCAAGCACCATGTAGGCCACAGTTGTCTTCCCATCACCACCATTTCCGGTGACTGTGATCCATTTTTGTCCAGCGTCAATCTTCTTCACGATGTCATCAACGAACTGTATTTTGATCATGCCAGATGTCCAAGTATTGATTTCTGAAACTGTCGCATCTGTGAAACGCATAAGATACAATGTTAATGTATCATCTTGACATTGATCGTGATTATGTTGCATATGCCAAAGCAGAATTTAGAGCTACATAATAATTTCACATCTTCACGAACTTATGATCAAACATACTTGTATGCACACTTGGCAAATATTTTTCAAACACTAACGGGAATTTTCAAGGTGCCACACTTACCTGTTATACTCTGTATTTCGGAGTCTTTTGGGGTTTCTGAAAATTATGTCACATAAATCAATGTCAGGTCAGATGTGTAAAACCCATCGCTTTCGAGTCTCCTACAGATGTAACATGTCAATCTACAAGGGTTTCATTGTAAGTGTTTTGTATCTTCCTCCAGCTGCGCCATTTCATGCAGCAATTTATCATATTATTCCACAAGATGTCGTTTTCCACAGTTTTTTTGTCATCGTAAAGATCATCCTACAGATGCACTCCTTGGCGGTGGGTCACGCCGGATACCCGGGTTCGATTCCCACACATGGGTACAATGTGTGAAGCCATTTATGGTGTCCCGCGCCATGATATTGCTGGAATTGTGTGAAACGGCGTAAACGCGCATGCACGCGCGCGCACACACACACAGACACGCACACACACTCACTCACACTTACAGTCATACAGGTGTTTCATGTCTTTCCTCAAATTAGGACATGGTAGAATAAAATAATATGAATGTGTATTATATGTATCTTGAGAGTCAAGCTCCCCCCCCCTAAAAATGGTCACCCATCAAAGGACACTTCGTTGCCTGACTGATTTCTGAAATGGGCACTATACACAAGACCACACGCAGGTGTTTCATGTTATTCCACATCATTCTGTATGTGTTTCCTGTTGGCCTAGGCTATTTTTATCATGCTACTAGGGTGTCATGTACCCTACAGATGTTCTATATCATGCTACTAGGGTGTCATGTACCCTACAGACATTCTATGTTTTGCTACAAGGGTGTCATGTACCCTAGAGATGTGCTATATCATGTTACTGGGTGTCATGTCACCTACAGATGTTCTATATCATGCTACAAGGGTGTCATGTACACTACAGATGTTCTGTATCATGCTACTGGGGTGTCAAGTACTCTACATAGGTTCAATATCATGCTACTAGGGTGCCATGTCCCCTACAGATGTTCTATATCATTATACTTGGTGTCATGCCCCCTACAGATGTTCTGTATCATGCTACTGGGTGCCATGTCTCCTACAGATGTTCTGTATCATGCTACTGGGGTGTCATGTCCCCTACAGATGTTCTATATCATTATCCTTGGTGTCATGCCCCCTACAGATGTTCTGTATCATGCTACTGGGTGCCATGTCTCCTACAGATGTTCTGTATTATGCTACTGGGGTGCCATGTCCCCTACAGATGTTCTGTATCATGCTACTAGGGTGTCATGTACACTACAGATGTTTTATATCATGCTTCTGGGGTGTCATGTTCCTTACATATGTTCTATGTCATTGTACTGTGGTGTCATGTCCCCTACATGTGTTCTATATCATGCTACTAGGGTGTCATGTCCCCTACTGAAGTTCTACATCATGCTACGCAGGTGTCATGTCCCCATACACTGTTTTGTATTACATGCTACTGGTGTGTCATGTACCCTACACTTCTTCTATGTGATACTAATTGCGTTGCCATGTCCCGTAAACTTGTTCTATATCAGGCAATTAGGGTGCCATGTATCATACATGCTACATGTCATGCTACTGGGGCGTCATGTCCCCTACAGATGATCTTTGTCATGCTACTGGGGTGTCATGTCCCCTACAGATGTTCTGTATCACGCTACTGGAGTGTCATGTACACTACATATATTCTATGTCATACTACTGGGTGTCATGTACACTACAGATGTTCTGTATCATGCTACTAGGGTGTCATGTACCCTTCAGATGTTCTATACCATGCTACTGGGTGTCATGTTCCCTACATATGTTCTATATCATGCTACTAGGGTGTCATGTACCCTACAGACGTTCTATGTCTTGCTACAAGGGTGTCATGTCCCCTACTGAAGTTCTACATCATGCTACGCAGGTGTCATGTCCCCATACAATGTTTTATATAACATGCTACTGGTGTGTCATGTACCCTACATTTCTTCTATGTGATACTAATTGCGGTGCCATGTCCCGTAAACTTGTTCTATATCAGGCAATTGGGGTGTCATGTATCATACATGCTACATGTCATGCTACTGGGGCGTCATGTCCCATACAGATGATCTTTGTCATGCTACTAGGGTGTCATGTCCCCTACAGATGTTCTGTATCATGCTACTGGAGTGTCATGTCCCCTACAGATGTTCTGCATCATGCTACTAGGGTGTCATGTACCCTACAGATGTGCTATATCATGCTACTGGGTGTCATGTTCCCTACAGAGGTTCTATATCATGCTACAAGGGTGTCATGTACACTACAGATGTTCTGTATCATGCTACTGGGGTGTCAAGTACTCTACATATGTTCTATATCACGCTACTAGGGTGTCATGTACACTACATATGTTCTATATCATGCTACTGGGGTGTCATGTACACTACAGATGTTCTATATCATGCTACTGGGGTGTCAAGTACTCTACAGATGTTCTATATCATGCTACTACTGGGGTGCCATGTCCCCTACAGATGTTCTATATCATGCTACTAGGGTGTCATGTCCCCTACAGATGTTCTGTATCATGCTACTGGGTGCCATGTCCCCTACATATGTTCTGTATCATGCTACTGGGGTGCCATGTCCCCAACAGATGTTCTGTATCATGCTACTGGGTGTCATGTACTACAGGGTGTCAGTGTATACAGATGTTCTATGTCAGGCTACTTGGGTGTCATGTCCCCTACAGATGTTCTGTATCATGCTACTAGGGTGTCATGTACACTAGAGATGTTCTATGTCATACTAAAGGGTGTCATGTCCCTTACATATGTTCTATGCCATGGTACTGGGGTGTCATGTCCCCCTACATGTGTTCTATATCATGCTACTAGGGTGTCATGTCCCCTACAGAAGTTCTACATCATGCTACACGACAGTCATGTCCCCATACACTGTTTTGTATATCATGCTACTGGTGTGTCATGTACCCTACACTTCTTCTATGTGATACTACTGCGGTGCCATGTCCCGTAAACTTGTTCTACATCAGGCAATTGGGGAGTCATGTATCGTACAGATGTTCTATGTCATGCTACTGGGGCGTCATGTCCCATACAGATGATCTATGTCATGCTACTGGGGTGTCATGTCCCCTACAGATGTTCTGTATCATGCTACTGGGGTGTCATGTTCCCTACAGATGTTCTGTATTATCCTACTAGGGTGTCATGAACACTGCAGATGTTCTATGTCATACTACTGGGTGTCATGTACACTACAGATGTTCTGCATCATGCTACTGGGGTGTCATGTACCCTACAGATGTGCTATATCATGCTACTGGGTGTCATGTTCCCTACAGAGGTTCTATATCATGCTACAAGGGTGTCATGTACACTACAGATGTTCTGTATCATGCTACTGGGGTGTCATGTACTCTACATATGTTCTATATCATGCTACTAGGGTGTCATGTACACTACATATGTTCTATATCATGCTACTAGGGTGTCATGTACACTACATATGTTCTATATCATTTTAGAGAGGTGTCATGTACACTATAGATGTTCTATATCATCATGTAACTGGGGTGTCAAGTACTCTACAAATGTTCTATATCATGCTACTAGGGTGTCATGTACACTACAGATGTTCTGTATCATGCTACTGGGGTGTCAAGTACTTTACATATGTTCTATATCACGCTACTAGGGTGTCATGTACACTACATATGTTCTATATCATTCTACAGGGGTGTCATGTACACTATAGATGTTCTATATCATGTAACTGGGGTGTCAAGTACTCTACAGATATTCTATATCATGCTACTAGGGTGTCATGTACTCTACAGATGTTCTGTATCATGCTACTAGGGTGCCATGTCCCCTACAGACGTTCTATAACATTATACTTGGTGTCATGCCCCTACAGATGTTCTGTATCATGCTACTGGGTGCCATGTCCCCTACAGATGTTCTGTATCATGCTACTGGGGTGCCATGTCCCCTACAGATGTTCTGTATCATGCTACTGGGTGTCATGTACACTAGAGATGTTCTATGTCATACTAAAGGGTGTCATGTCCCTTACATATGTTCTATGCCATGGTACTGGGGTGTCATGTCCCCTACATGTGTTCTATATCATGCTACTAGGGTGTCATGTCCCCTACAGAAGTTCTACATCATGCTACACGACAGTCATGTCCCCATACACTGTTTTGTATATCATGCTACTGGTGTGTCATGTACCCTACACTTCTTCTATGTGATACTACTGCGGTGCCATGTCCCGTAAACTTGTTCTATATCAGGCAATTGGGGAGTCATGTATCGTACAGATGTTCTATGTCATGCTACTGGGGTGTCATGTCCCTACAGATGATCTCTGTGTCATGCTACTGGGGTGTCATGTCCCCTACAGATGTTCTGTATCATGCTACTGGGGTGTCATGTTCCCTACAGATGTTCTGTATTCATGCTACTGGGGTGTCATGAACACTGCAGATGTTCTGTATCATGCTACTGGGTGTCATGTACACTACAGACAGATGTTGTATCATGCTACTGGGGTGTCATGTTCCCCTACAGATGTTCTGTATCATGCTACTAGGGTGTCATGTACACTACAGATGTTCTATGTCATACTACTGGGTGTCATGTACACTACAGATGTTCTGTATCATGCTACTGGGGTGTCATGTCCCCTACAGATGTTCTATATCATGCTACTGGGGTGTCATGTACCCTACAGATGTGCTATATCATGCTACTGGGTGTCATGTTCCCTACAGAGGTTCTATATCATGCTACAAGGGTGTCATGTACACTACAGATGTTCTGTATCATGCTACTGGGGTGTCAAGTACCCTACATATGTTCTATATCATGCTACTGGGGTGTCATGTACACTACAGATGTTCTATATCATGCTACTGGGGTGTCATGTACACTACAGATGTTCTATATCATGTAACTGGGGTGTCAAGTACTCTACAGATGTTCTGTATCATGCTACTAGGGTGTCATGTCCTCTACAGATGTTCTGTATCATGCTACTGGGGTGTCATGTCCCCTACAGATGTTCTATATCATGCTACTGGGTGTCATGTCCCCTACAGATGTTCTGTATCATGCTACTGGGGTGCCATGTCCCCTACAGATGTTCTGTATCATGCTACTGGGGTGTCATGTCCCCTACAGATGTTCTGTATCATGCTACTGGGTGTCATGTACTCTACAGATGTTCTATGTCAGGCTACTTGGGTGTCATGTCCCCTACAGATGTTCTGTATCATGCTACTAGGGTGTCATGTACACTAGAGATGTTCTATGTCATACTAAAGGGTGTCATGTCCCTTACACTACTGGGGTGTCATGTCCCCACAGATGTTCTGTATCATGCTACTGGGGTGTCATGTCCCCTACATGTGTTCTATATCATGCTACTAGGGTGTCATGTCCCCTACAGAAGTTCTACATCATGCTACACGACAGTCATGTCCCCATACACTGTTTTGTATATCATGCTACTGGTGTGTCATGTACCCTACACTTCTTCTATGTGATACTACTGCGGTGCCATGTCCCGTAAACTTGTTCTATATCAGGCAATTGGGGAGTCATGTATCGTACAGATGTTCTATGTCATGCTACTGGGGTGTCATGTCCCCTACAGATGTTCTATGTCATGCTACTGGGGTGTCATGTCCCCTACAGATGTTCTGTCATCATGCTACTGGGGTGTCATGTTCCCTACAGATGTTCTGTATTATGCTACTAGGGTGTCATGAACACTACAGATGTTCTATATCATACTACTGGGTGTCATGTACACTACAGATGTTCTGTATCATGCTACTGGGGTGTCATGTACCCTACAGATGTTCTATATCATGCTACTGGGTGTCATGTTCCCTACAGATGTTCTATATCATGCTACTGGGGTGTCATGTACACTACAGATGTTCTGTATCATGCTACTGGGGTGTCATGTACCCTACAGATGTTCTATATCATGCTACTAGGGTGTCATGTACACTACAGATGTTCTGTATCATGCTACTGGGGTGTCAAGTACTTTACATATGTTCTATATCACGCTACTAGGGTGTCATGTACACTACATATGTTCTATATCATTCTACAGGGGTGTCATGTACACTATAGATGTTCTATATCATGTAACTGGGGTGTCAAGTACTCTACAGATGTTCTATATCATGCTACTAGGGTGTCATGTACACTACAGATGTTCTATATCATGCTACTAGGGTGTCATGTCCCCTACAGATGTTCTATATCATGCTACTGGGTGTCATGCCCCTACAGATGTTCTGTATCATGCTACTGGGTGCCATGTCCCCTACAGATGTTCTGTATCATGCTACTGGGGTGTCATGTCCCCTACAGATGTTCTGTATCATGCTACTGGGTGTCATGTACTCTACAGATGTTCTATGTCATGCTACTAGGGTGTCATGTACACTAGAGATGTTCTATGTCATACTAAAGGGTGTCATGTCCCTTACATATGTTCTATGCCATGGTACTGGGGTGTCATGTCCCCTACATGTGTTCTATATCATGCTACTAGGGTGTCATGTCCCCTACAGAAGTTCTACATCATGCTACACGACAGTCATGTCCCCATACACTGTTTTGTATATCATGCTACTGGTGTGTCATGTACCCTACACTTCTTCTATGTGATACTACTGCGGTGCCATGTCCCGTAAACTTGTTCTACATCAGGCAATTGGGGAGTCATGTATCGTACAGATGTTCTATGTCATGCTACTGGGGCGTCATGTCCCATACAGATGATCTATGTCATGCTACTGGGGTGCCATGTCCCCTACAGATGTTCTGTATCACGCTACTGGGGTGTCATGTTCCCTACATATGTTCTGTATTATCCTACTAGGGTGTCATGAACACTGCAGATGTTCTATGTCATACTACTGGGTGTCATGTACACTACAGATGTTCTGTATCATGCTACTAGGGTGTCATGTACCCTACAGATGTTCTATATCATGCTACTGGGTGTCATGTTCCCTACAGATGTTCTATATCATGCTACAAGGGTGTCATGTACACTACAGATGTTCTGTATCATGCTACTGGGGTGTCATGTACTCTACAGATGTTCTATATCATGCTACTAGGGTGCCATGTCCCCTACAGATGTTCTATATCATTATACTTGGTGTCATGCCCCCTACAGATGTTCTGTATCATGCTACTGGGTGCCATGTCTCCTACAGATGTTCTGTATCATGCTACTGGGGTGTCATGTCCCCTACAGATGTTCTATATCATGCTACTGGGTGTCATGTCCCCTACAGATGTTCTGTATCATGCTACTGGGTGCCATGTCCCCTACAGATGTTCTGTATCATGCTACTGGGGTGCCATGTCCCCTACAGATGTTCTGTATCATGCTGCTGGGATGTCATGTCCCCTATAGATGTTCTATATCATGCTACTAGGGTGTCATGTACACTACAGATGTTCTATATCATGCTACTGGGGTGTCATGTCCCTACAGATGTTCTATGTCATGCTACTGGGGTGTCATGTCCCCTACAGATGTTCTATATCATGCTACTGGGGTGTCATGTCCCCTACTGAAGTTCTACATCATGCTACGCGGGTGTCATGTCCCCATACACTGTTTTGTATTACATGCTACTGGTGTGTCATGTACCCTACACTTCTTCTATGTGATACTACTGCGGTGCCATGTCCCGTAAACTTGTTCTATATCAGGCAATTGGGGTGTCATGTATCGTACAGATGTTCTATGTCATGCTACTGGGGCGTCATGTCCCATACAGATGATCTATGTCATGCTACTGGGGTGCCATGTCCCCTACAGATGTTCTGTATCACGCTACTGGGGTGTCATGTTCCCTACATATGTTCTGTATTATCCTACTAGGGTGTCATGAACACTGCAGATGTTCTATGTCATACTACTGGGTGTCATGTACACTACAGATGTTTTGCATCATGCTACTAGGGTGTCATGTACCCTACAGATGTGCTATATCATGCTACTGGGTGTCATGTTCCCTACAGAGGTTCTATATCATGCTACAGGGGTGTCATGTACACTACAGATGTTCTGTATCATGCTACTGGGGTGTCAAGTACTCTACATATGTTCAATATCATGCTACTAGGGTGCCATGTCCCCTACAGATGTTCTATATCATTATACTTGGTGTCATGCCCCCTACAGATGTTCTGTATCATGCTACTGGGTGCCATGTCTCCTACAGATGTTCTGTATCATGCTACTGGGGTGTCATGTCCCCTACAGATGTTCTATATCATTATACTTGGTGTCATGCCCCTACAGATGTTCTGTATCATGCTACTGGGTGCCATGTCTCCTACAGATGTTCTGTATTATGCTACTGGGGTGCCATGTCCCCTACATATGTTCTGTATCATGCTGCTGGGATGTCATGTCCCCTATAGATGTTCTATATCATGCTACTAGGGTGTCATGTACACTACAGATGTTCTATATCATGCTACTGGGGTGTCATGTTCCTTACATATGTTCTATGTCATTGTACTGGGGTGTCATGTCCCCTACATGTGTTCTATATCATGCTACTAGGGTGTCATGTCCCCTACTGAAGTTCTACATCATGCTACGCAGGTGTCATGTCCCCATACACTGTTTTGTATTACATGCTACTGGTGTGTCATGTACCCTACACTTCTTCTATGTGATACTAACTGCGGTGCCATGTCCCGTAAACTTGTTCTATATCAGGCAATTGGGGTGCCATGTATCATACATGATGTTCTATGTCATGCTACTGGGGCGTCATGTCCCCTACAGATGATCTTTGTCATGCTACTGGGGTGTCATGTCCCCTACAGATGTTCTGTATCACGCTACTGGAGTGTCATGTCCCTTACAGATGTTCTGCATCATGCTACTAGGATGTCATGTACACTACATATATTCTATGTCATACTACTGGGTGTCATGTACACTACAGATGTTCTGTATCATGCTACTAGGGTGTCATGTACCCTACAGATGTTCTATATCATGCTACTGGGTGTCATGTTCCCTACATATGTTCTATATCATGCTACTAGGGTGTCATGTACCCTACAGATGTTCTATGTATCATGCTACTGGGGTGTCATGTCCCCTACTGAAGTTCTACATCATGCTACGCAGGTGTCATGTCCCCATACAATGTTTTATATATCATGCTACTGGTGTGTCATGTACCCTACAGATGTTCTATGTCATGCTAACTGGGGTGCCATGTCCCGTACAGATGTTCTATATCATGCTACTGGGGTGTCATGTCCCATACATGATGTACATGTCATGCTACTGGGGTGTCATGTCCCATACAGATGATCTTTGTCATGCTACTGGGGTGTCATGTCCCCTACAGATGTTCTGTATCATGCTACTGGGGTGTCATGTCCCTACAGATGTTCTGTATCATGCTACTGGGGGTGTCATGTACCCCTACAGATGTTCTATATCATGCTACTGGGGTGTCATGTATGTACACTACAGATGTTCTGTATCATCATGCTACTGGGGTGTCATGTACTTTACAGATGTTCTGTATCATGCTACTAGGGTGTCATGTACACTACAGATGTTCTATGTCATGCTACTGGGGTGTCATGTACATGTTCTATCATGCTATGTTGTCATGTACACTACAGATGTTCTATATCATTATACTGGGGTGTCATGTCCCCTACAGATGTTCTGTATCATGCTACTGGGTGCCATGTCCCCTACAGATGTTCTGTATCATGCTACTGGGGTGTCATGTCCCCTACAGATGTTCTGTATCATGCTACTGGGTGTCATGTACTCTACAGATGTTCTATGTCAGGCTACTTGGGTGTCATGTCCCCTACAGATGTTCTGTATCATGCTACTAGGGTGTCATGTACACTAGAGATGTTCTATGTCATACTAAAGGGTGTCATGTCCCTTACATATGTTCTATGCCATGGTACTGGGGTGTCATGTCCCCTACATGTGTTCTATATCATGCTACTAGGGTGTCATGTCCCCTACAGAAGTTCTACATCATGCTACACGACAGTCATGTCCCCATACACTGTTTTGTATATCATGCTACTGGTGTGTCATGTACCCTACAGATGTTCTATGTCATACTACTAGGGTGCCATGTCCCCTACACTTGTTCTGTATCATGCTACTGGGGTGTCATGTCCCTACAGATGTTCTATGTCATGCTACTGGGGTGTCATGTCCACTACAGATGTTCTATGTCATGCTACTGGGGTGTCATGTCCCCCTACAGATGTTCTGTATCATGCTACTGGGGTGTCATGTTCCCTACAGATGTTCTGTATCATGCTACTAGGGTGTCATGAACACTACAGATGTTCTATGTCATGCTACTGGGTGTCATGTACACTACAGATGTTCTGTATCATGCTACTGGGGTGTCATGTCCCCTACAGATGTTCTATATCATGCTACTGGGTGTCATGTCCCCTACAGATGTTCTATATCATGCTACTGAGGGTGTCATGTACACTACAGATGTTCTGTATCATCTACTGGGTACTGGGGTGTATCATGTACCCTACAGATGTTCTATATCATGCTACTGGGGTGTCATGTCCCCTACAGATGTTCTGTATCATGCTACTGGGGTGTCATGTACCCTACAGATGTTCTATATCATGCTACTTTGGGTGTCATGTACACTACAGATGTTCTATATCATGCTACTGGGGTGTCATGTCCTCTACAGATGTTCTATATCATGCTACTGGGGTGTCATGTACACTACAGATGTTCTGTATCATGCTACTGGGGTGTCATGTCCTTTACAGATGTTCTATATCACATGCTACTAGGGTGTCATGTACACAGATGTTCTATATCATGCTACTGGGGTGTCATGTCCCCTACAGATGTTCTATATCATGCTACTGGGGTGTCATGTACCCTACAGATGTTCTATATCATGCTACTGGGGTGTCATGTCCCCTACAGATGTTCTATATCATGCTACTAGGGTGTCATGTACCTACAGATGTTCTATATCATGCTACTAGGGTGTCATGTCCCCTACAGATGTTCTGTATCATGCTACTGGGGTGTCATGTCCCCTACAGATGTTCTGTATCATGCTACTGGGGTGTCATGTCCCCTACAGATGTTCTGTATCATGCTACTGGGGTGTCATGTCCACTACAGATGTTCTATGTCATGCTACTACTGGGGTGTCATGTGTCCCTACAGATGTTCTATATCATGCTACTGGGGTGTCATGTCCCCTACAGATGTTCTATATCATGCTACTAGGGTGTCATGTCCCCTACAGATGTTCTATATCATGCTACTGGGGTGTCATGTCCCCTACAGATGTTCTATATCATGCTACTGGGGTGTCATGTCCACTACAGATGTTCTATATCATGCTACTGGGGTGTCATGTCCCCTACAGATGTTCTATATCATGCTACTGGGGTGTCATGTACACTACTACAGATACAGATGTTCTATATCATGCTACTGGGGTGTCATGTCCCCCTACAGATGTTCTATGTCATGCTACTGGGGTGTCATGTCCCCTACAGATGTTCTATATCATGCTACTGGGGTGTCATGTCCCCTACAGATGTTCTATATCATGCTACTGGGGTGTCATGTCCCCTACAGATGTTCTATATCATGCTACTGGGGTGTCATGTCCCTACAGATGTTCTGTATCATGCTACTGGGGTGTCATGTCCCCTACAGATGTTCTATATCATGCTACTGGGGTGTCATGTACACTACAGATGTTCTATGTCATGCTACTGGGGTGTCATGTCCCCTACAGATGTTCTATGTCATGCTACTGGGGTGTGCCATGTCCCCTACAGATGTTCTATATCATGCTACTGGGGTGTCATGTCCCCTACAGATGTTCTATATCATGCTACAAGGGGTGTCATGTACACTACAGATGTTCTATATCATGCTACTGGGGTGTCATGTGTCCCTACAGATGTTCTGTATCATGCTACTGGGGTGTCATGTCCCCTACAGATGTTCTGTATTCATGCATACTACAGATGTTTTATGTCATGCCATGTCATGTCCCTACAGATGTTCTCATGCTACTATCATGCTATGTTCTGTATCATGCTACTGGGTGTCATGTGTCTACAGATGTTCTGTATCATGCTACTGGGGTGTCATGTCCCCTACAGATGTTCTATATCATGCTACTGGGGTGTCATGTCCCCTACAGATGTTCTATATCATGCTACTGGGGTGTCATGTCCCCTACAGATGTTCTGTATCATGCTACTGGGGTGTCATGTCCCTACAGATGTTCTGTATCATGCTACTGGGGTGTCATGTCCCCTACAGATGTTCTATATCATGCTACTGGGGTGTCATGTACCCTACAGATGTTCTGTATCATGCTACTGGGGTGTCATGTCCCCTACAGATGTTCTGTATCATGCTACTGGGGTGTCATGTCCACTACAGATGTGTTCTATGTCATGCTACTGGGGTGTCATGTCCCCTACAGATGTTCTATATCATGCTACTGGGGTGTCATGTACCTACAGATGTTCTATATCATGCTACTAGGGTGTCATGTCCCCTACAGATGTTCTACATCATGCTACTGGGGTGTCATGTCCCCTACAGATGTTTTGTATATCATGCTACTGGTGTGTCATGTACCCTACAGATGTTCTATATCATACTACTAGGGTGTCATGTCCCCTACAGATGTTCTGTATCATGCTACTGGGTGTCATGTCCCCTACAGATGTTCTCTATGTCATGCTACTGGGGTGTCATGTCCACTACAGATGTTCTATGTCATGCTACTGGTGTCATGTCATGTCCCCTACAGATGTTCATATCATCATGGGGTGTCATGTCCCCTACAGATGTTCTATATCATGCTACTGGGGTGTCATGTACCCTACAGATGTTCTATATCATGCTACTGGGGTGTCATGTACACTACAGATGTTCTGTATCATGCTACTGGGGTGTCATGTCCACTACAGATGTTCTGTATCATGCTACTGGGGTGTCATGTACACTACAGATGTTCTGTATCATGCTACTGGGGTGTCATGTCCCCTACAGATGTTCTATATCATGCTACTGGGTGTGTCATGTCCCCTACAGATGTTCTATATCATGCTACTGGGGTGTCATGTCCCCTACAGATGTTCTATATCATGCTACTGGGGTGTCATGTACACTACAGATGTTCTGTGTCATGCTACTGGGGTGTCATGTCCCCTACAGATGTTCTATATCATGCTACTGGGGTGTCATGTACACTACAGATGTTCTATATCATGCTACTGGGGTGTCATGTACCCTACAGATGTTCTATATCATGCTACTGGGGTGTCATGTCCCCTACAGATGTTCTATATCATGCTACTGGGGTGTCATGTCCCCTACAGATGTTCTCATATCATGCTACTGGGGTGTCATGTCCCCTACAGATGTTCTATATCATGCTACTGGGGTGTCATGTCCCACTACAGATGTTCTATATCATGCTACTAGGTGCCATGTCCCCTACAGATGTTCTATGTCATGCTACTGGGGTGTCATGTCCCCTACAGATGTTCTATATCATGCTACTGGGGTGTCATGTCCCCTACAGATGTTCTATATCATGCTACTGGGGTGTCATGTCCCTACAGATGTTCTATATCATGCTAGGGGGTGTCATGTCCCCTACAGATGTTCTATATCATGCTACTGGGGTGTCATGTCCCCTACAGATGTTCTATATCATGCTACTGGGTGCCATGTCCCTACAGATGTTCTATATCATGCTACTGGGGTGTCATGTCCCCTACAGATGTTCTATATCATGCTACTGGGGTGTCATGTCCCCTACAGATGTTCTATATCATGCTACTGGGGTGTCATGTCCCCTACAGATGTTCTATATCATGCAGCTGGGGTGTGTCATGTCCCCCTACAGATCATTCTATGTCATATGCTACTGGGGTGTCATGTCCCTACAGATGTTCTCTATCATGCTACTGGGGTGTCATGTCCCCTACAGATGTTCTATATCATGCTACTGGGGTGTCATGTCCCCTACAGATGTTCTATATCATGCTACTGGGGTGTCATGTACACTACAGATGTTCTATATCATGCTACTCAGGGTGTCATGTCCCTACAGATGTTCTATATCATGCTACTAGGGTGTCATGTCTCATACAGATGTTCTGTATATCATGCTATGGGGTGCCATGTACACCTACAGATGTTCTGTATCATGCTACTGGGGTGTCATGTCCCCTACAGATGTTCTGTATCATGCTACTGGGGTGTCATGTCCCACTACAGATGTTCTATATCATGCTACTGGGGTGTCATGTCCCCTACAGATGTTCTATATCATGCTACTGGGGTGTCATGTCCTATGATATATGATACTATATCATGCTACAGATGTTCTGTATGTCCTACTACAGATGTTCTGTATCATGCTACTGGGGTGCCATGTCCCCTACAGATGTTCTGTGTATCATGCTACTGGGGTGCCATGTCCCCTACAGATGTTCTGTATCATGCTACTGGGGTGTCATGTCCCCTACAGATGTTCTATATCATGCTACTAGGGTGTGTCATGTCCCTCTACAGATGTTCTGTATCATGCTACTTGGGTGTCATGTCCCCTACAGATGTTCTGTATCATGCTACTGGGGTGTCATGTCCTACAGATGTTCTATATCATTCTAAAGGGTGTCATGTCCCCTACATATGTTCTATGTCATGGTACTGGGGTGTGTCATGTCCCCTACATGATGTTCTATATCATGCTACTGGGGTGTCATGTCCCCTACAGATGTTCTACATCATGCTACTGGGGTGTCATGTCCCCATACACTGTTTTGTATATCATGCTACTGGGGTGTCATGTCCCCTACAGATGTTCTATATGATACTACTGGGGTGCCATGTCCCCTACAGATGTTCTATATCATGCAATTGGGGGTGTCATGTATCCTACAGATGTTCTATATCATACTACTGGGGTGTCATGTCCCTACAGATGTTCTATATCATGCTACTGGGGGTGTCATGTCCCCTACAGATGTTACAGACGATCTGTATCATGCTACTGGGGTGTCATGTCCCCTACAGATGTTCTGTATCATGCTACTGGGGTGTCATGTACACTGCAGATGTTCTATGTCATGCTACATGGGTGTCATGTACACTACAGATGTTCTGTATCATGCTACTGGGGTGTCATGTACACTACAGATGTTCTGTATCATGCTACTTGGGTGTCATGTACACTACAGATGTTCTATATATCTGGGTGTGGCATGTACACTACAGATGTTCTATATCATGCATGGGTATAGCATGTCCCAATACAGATGTTCTCTCTCATGCTACAGGGATGCCATGTCCACCTACAGGTATTGTCTATCATGCTACGGGGGTGCCATGTCCTGCTGCAGGTGCTCTATATCATGCAGGGTGTTATATGTCCTCCTACCGATGTTCTATATCATGCTACTGGTGTGCAAGGATCACCTAATGCTGTTGTATATGATGATATTAGAGTGGGGCGTCCGCTACAGGCGTTCTATATGATGCAGGGTATCATTCTAATGGGATGCCATGTCCCCTACAGATAGTGTATATCATGTAACTGGGGTGTCATGTCCCACAACAGATGTTCTATATCCTGCAGGGTATACCATGTCCCCCTACAGATAGTTTATGTCATCTTACTGGGGTGTCATGTCCCACAACAGATGTTCTATATCCTGCAGGGTATACCATGTCCCCCTACAGATAGTCTATATCATGTTACTGGGGTGTCATGTCCCACAACAGATGTTCTATATCCTGCAGGGTATACCATGTCCCCTACAGATAGTCTATATCATGTTACTGGGGTGTCATGTCCCACAACAGATGTTCTATATCCTGCAGGGTATGCCATGTCCACCTACAGATAGTCTATATCATGTTACTGGGGTGTCATGTCCCACACACATGTTCTCTGTGATGCTACTGGGAAGCCATGTCCTCTACAGATAGTCTATATCATGTTACTGGGGTGTCATGTCCCACAACAGATGTTCTATATCCTGCAGGGTAAACCATGTCCACCTACAGATAGTCTATATCATGTTACTGGGTGTCATCATGTTCACAACACATGTTCTCTGTGATGCTACTGGGGTGCCATGTCCTCTACAGATAGTCTATATCATGTTACTGGGGTGTCATGTCCCCTATATCCTGCAGATGTTCATATATCCTGCAGGGTCATGTTACTGGGGTGTCATACCATGTCCACCTACAGATAGTCTATATCATGTCATGTTACTGGGGTGTCATGTCCCACAACACATGTTCTCTGTGATGCTACTGGGAAGCCATGTCCTCTACAGATAGTCTATATCATGTCACTGGGGTGTCATGTCCCACAACAGATGTTCTATATCCTGCAGGGTATGCCATGTCCACCTACAGATAGTCTATATCATGTTACTGGGGTGTCATGTCCCATAACAGATGTTCTATATCCTGCAGGGTATACCATGTCCACCTACAGATAGTCTATATCATGTTACTGGGGTGTCATGTCCCACAACACATGTTCTATGTGATGCTACTGGGATGCCATGTCCCCTACAGATAGTCTTTATCATGTTACTGGGGTGTCATGTCCCACAACATGTTCTCTGTGATGCTACTGGGGTGCCATGTCCTCTACAGATAGTCTATATCATGTTACTGGGGGTGTCATGTCCCACAACACATGTGATCCTATCTGTTACTGGGGTGCCATGTCCCCTACAGATAGCCTATGTCATGCTACTGGGGTTGCCATGTCCCCTACAGATGTTCTATCCTCAAGGTATGCCTGGGGTGTCATGTCCAACACATGTTCTCTGTGATGCTACTGGGGTGCCATGTCCTCTACAGATAGTCTATATCATGCAGGGTATTTCATGTCTGCTTACAGATGTTCTGTATCATGCTACTGGGATGGCATGTCTGCTACAGGCGTTCTATATTATGCAGGGTAGTGCATGTCCCTATACAGATAGTCTATGTCATGCTACTGGGGTATCATGTCCCACAAGAGATGTTCTATATCATGCTACTGGTGTGTCATTTTCCCCTAGAGATGTTCTATCCCATGCAGGATGCTGCTTGTCCTCCTACAGGCGTGCCATGTTATGTTTGTCACTGCTGAAATGTTTTAACAAGTACATTGTACTTCATTTGCTTAGTTTGTAGATGCCCAAAAGTGTTTCCTTTGCCGTTGGGATGGTAGTTTCAAATATTAGCAAATCTTCTATTACCATGTGTAACACCGAATGTTTAGCCTTGTGGTGTTTCATTGTCATATCTATCATGTATGTCGAGTGAGTGAGTGAGTTTAGTTTTACGCCGCACTCAGCAATATTCCAGCTATATGGCGGCGGTCTGTAAATAATCGAGTCTGGTCCAGACAATCCAGTGATCAACAACATGAGCATCGATCAGCGCAATTGGGAATCGATGACTTGTGTCAACCAACCAAACAAGCGAGCCTGTCCACCCGATCCCGTTAGTCGCCTCTTACGACAAGCATGGGTTACTGAAGTTTCATTCTAACCCGGACCTTCACGGGTTCATGTTTGTCGAAGTGTCAAATAGCGAATCAAGGCACTGTAAGCTGTTTGAGATATTGTATGGTACATGTGTGCTTATGGTGGCATTTTGTTCACTAAGGGCGGGTGAATTACCCTGTCTACAACGCCAGATTTACAAGATTGCATGTGTATATCGTGTGTGTAAGACTAACCGTCTTATGAGAGAAGAACAGAGGACAATGCTACTTGCACATTGCCTCTCGATACGATCATTTCGGGCCTTTCATTTAACATCAATCAAAAAATTGCAATATATTCCAAAATGTATCGTTTTACTTGTTGGTCTGTTCTGTGTCTTCTGCTGGCTTTCAGCACCGTCACTGGATGTTGATGGCTGGATCACCTGTTGACCACCCATAGATACATTGTGTGCGGTAAGATTGGCCACCTCAGTCTTCTTTGTCAAGTTGAGCTGTGGGTTGTTGATTACTGAAAGAAGAGAGTAGGGCTTCAGTGGTTGCTCCGTGTGGATGACTGGAACACGGGATGCGTACATAGAGATCCAAATGTAAACGTAAGACACCCTGTTGTTGGTGTTTGTTTCTCATATATTACTCTGAACAACCTCCCTACGTCAATTCGCATCGCATCTTGCTACACATGTGCTAATGGGATGAAGGAAAACGACAAATATATCTGTTTCCCAGTGTTTAGCTTTGACAGATCATGCGTGTGTGTAGGTTTCGCATCAAACTGAGACACATTTTCCCTTAAAATGTAACGTGTGCTGTAACAAAGTGATGTAGGGTAGAATGCCAATTTCCCCAAAGGGCAGCTGTGCTCAGTGCATAGCCAGTCTTTGATGTTTTAACACATTTACACATCCATAACTGCAACCATAAATGAATCAAAACCTTCCTGAATCTAATATATAAGTATGATATGTATTGACATATTGACATATAATCAAAACTTATACCTACGTATATTTGTTACTCGCTGTTCGGTATTCACTGATGACATGGCGTTGCCGAATGTTTCTGCTATAGCATGCGTCAAGTCTTGCGTTTCACCTGCAGTAGAAACAACCCACGTGTTTTAAAAGATAATATACAGAAATACGGTCAATTGTTTATGAAAAATCAATGACTTACTTCAAATCCTTCGCACAAACTCACCTTGTGTCAGTGCCACAGCTCCTGCAGAGGCGATGGAGACATATTCGTTTGTCCATCGTCGTTTTGATGAATAACATCTGTGTCTTCACGTGTTTCCGTTTTGTGGTGGCTGTTTCTGTGATATATAGCCTCCAAAGGAGGAAGGAAATCGTTGCTGATACAGAACCGTCTCCTGCTCTTCCTCCTCCTCCTCGGCAACATCACTTCCTGAATCGCCCGTGGAGTAATAAAGGCCTGGTGTAACCTCCCTGTGTCATCGCTGTCGGCACCATCAGAGTCTTGGCGAGAGGGTGAGCTCATTTTGTAACATGTACCACTACCCTTTTCTGGAATTCAGTGGTATAAAGCATAAGTATAAACCCAATAGGTAATGTCTCAGACAGTACTCACATGGCTTCAAGTGTTTCATAAGGATCAAGTGCCTGAATTTAGTTCAAAGAAGTCAAGCTGAGTAAAACAACCTTCATGCATGGTTCAGTAAGATATTTACATGATGCTGTAATTCAATGTGAAAGAGTGATGTAATTGTATCACATTGTTTCTGTGTAGGTTCATTAAATGGTAAAAAGATTATGTTTCTAAACAATCAGTTGTCAGCAAGGCATTACTTCCTAATGTAAGCAGTGGTGTGGAAGTCTATTTTTTAGATTCCTTTTCGGTCAAGTGTAATCTGGAATCTTCTAGAACACAGTGGTCTAGTCACCCACAGCTTGGACGTACCAAAACTCACCAGTTCACCAGCTGGATGATAAGTATGCGATGTGTCATGAAGAAATAGTGAAGGGATTTGCAAGTCTTACAACATTTCATCGTACAAGTTCAATGCTATTTTGATCCCTGCATTATCTGGGTTGTTCTTTCTTGGCTTTCCAAGTATACTGGTATACTGCAGGTTTACTCAACACGAATCAAGTCTCTAGAATTAATACAAATTTTTGTGCTATCGAAGAAATTTCCGACTTTTAGATGGGAATATACACTTGGGAGAGAGTTTAACAGGATGGTCAAACGAATGTCATTATATATAATATTGTCGGACAAAATCCAAAATGTCTGGTTGAGTAACTGGAGAAACTGAACATTAGAGTGAACAAGTACCGTATCGTTGAAGAATGTGCTGTTTCGGGTTGAGTAATGTAAAGTCCGTTAATCTATGAGCATGGTAAAGTGCAAACGTCATAGTTAAGGAAAACAGCAAAACAAACCTGGACAAGTGTTGACACTCTACTATCAACTACACGAACACCAATTTCGAGCACATTAGTTTGACTGACTGACTGAGTATGGTTTTACGCCGTTTTTAGCAATATTCCAGCAATATCACGGCGGGGGACACCAGAAATGGGCTTCACACACTGTACCCATGTGGGAAATCGAACCCGGGCCTTTGGCACATTAGTTTGAACAAACATAACTGGTTAGACATAACAAACCTTTTCGACATGGTCAGCACTGGGGCACTGTTGTAGCCGGGATTCTAAGCTTAATAAAACATTCAGGTATTATCATTTGTGGTGACAAGCTTCTTTCAGCCTTATTGGTTGGTCAAGGGATTTCAGTGAAGATATTCATATTATAAAATAAACTGTTTTGTGTTTTTTAGCACGGAAGGAATTGAAGCTTTCTGAAAGTTCACAAACTCTAAGTAAAAGTCTCCATGGCAGTACAAAATTGAGTGGCAGTACAAAACCAAAGGCAGTATATTACATTACGCCACTAGGGTATGTTATGTCCATTGTTCTGGCAGGTTGATTTTCTGTGTATCAACCTTCTATCTGCACGTGCAGAGGTTGATATGTGGATAACAACCGGGTATGCTATTTGGCAGCTGGACTGTCTAACCTTCCAGGGTAGATAAGTCAGACTTCGGCTTCACCTCTGTCATTGACTTATCTCCCCACGGAATTTTGGACATCGGTAATTTTTCAAATATTGTTTCTCGGCTTCGCCTCGAAACAATATTTGAAAATTACCTCTATAAAGATGTCAAAGGGTGTGAATACGGCGATACCGTCCAGGTGCCAATCTAAAATAACAAACATGAACAAGAATGTTTTTACATTTATTTCATTGTGAAATTTACAACGCGCAGGTTTCGATGGGAATCTGGTGCCTGGTTTGCGTGCTGCCGCCAGCGTGACGGTGGAGCTAGAGGTTGCAGAGGTGGTGTTGCTGTGTCCCTGGCCTGGCCTGGATACGGTCTCCGTTGACTCTATCACTCCCAGTTGCTCGTCATTCAGTATGGCGTTTACCAGGTCGGGGAGAACCGTAAAACGACCTATAATAGTTAGATCGAGCTACAGTAGTTCAAACGAGCTTTATGCCTATAGGTCGATCGAGCTATAATAGCACATACATGGAAGAGGCCCTTTAAGAACAACTTTCCGCACCGCGGTCAAGGCATTGCTCCACTCGACTGGAATCCTCTTACCCATATTTGAAGCTACTTGCACCACAAACCCGAGCGTTTGTGATATATGAGCTGCTAAACTACCTAACCCTATGGACATTTACACTTGGGAGACAATATAACACACCTGAAAACTGAAAATATACCCCCAAAACTTGGAGTCCCACCTCGGCGCGAACAGCTGAACTGGACGGATGGCATGACTTCCGGTTTTGGAAATAGTATTTCGTTACACGTGTATTTTTGTTTTCCACTACCGTTAGACTTAATAAACAAAACACTACTTGCAAAGCCCAGTGTGGGATTACATTGATCCAGTCGCGCGAATCCTGAATCTGTTGCGTATTTATCTATAAATAAGGTCTATCCTTGTTTTGTATCGCATTTTGGATGTGTTGTTGTGAAATTGTTTGTGTAGTTAGAGCGTATGGTCATTGCAACTCTTCGGAAGTAATTGTCATTGGTCGTGATACACTCATTCCATGCAATATATATATGCTACCTGTAGTTGGTTATCACCATAATGTGTGATGCACTTACATGGCGATAAGGGGTAAATTCTTGCATTTTACCCATTCAGTCAGTCTCAGTGACACAGTGATAAGTACTTCTCAAAGCAGATTTGAACATGACACGGGGCAGGATTACTATAATTGTGTATGCCCGATCTCTTCAAATTAACTCTTCTATGCTTCAGGCCCCGCGCAGCTCTTTTGAGTAATCTTCCTCGCAACGCAGTACTCGTGTCCTTCCATGGATATTTGTGAGTTTGTGTGCCGAAGCTTTGTGTAGTCGCCGTAGCCCACTACAGAAGTTCAAAACAGTTGCCATTCAGGTAAAGCAAAGGTCTACCACCAGTACTCGCGGGTTCGGCCCTCAAGTTGACCGTTCCTCCATAGCAGCTCCCTCCCTCGCTCAACTTCTGACGGCGTCAACGACTGATAGAGATTGCTAACGTAAACAGAGGCAGTGACAATGATGGCAATATTCATCAATGCTGGTCATCTGGTAACATGATGATGTGTAATGTGACATGAGAGGCCATGGCCAGCTCCCGTCTATACAGACAAATGCTTCGCTAGAAACAGCTATACTGTTGTCACCATCAGCAAAGGATCTTTAGGACATTCAAATGACACTCTTGGAAAGTCACGATAGAGCACACCACTGCCAATTTCGAACTCTAGCGGTACTCCTCGTTGTGAGTGCTGCGGTAACGCTAACAGCTCTTCCCCCTGTGAACCAGGGGAGGAGAAAATGGAATCCGCAACACCCCAATGCTGGTTGTGTGCTGGCGACCAAATTGGGCATCCTGTGTCGGTGGAGGACGGGATTCTGGAGGTTGATGTCCGCCACCACTTCTCGACCATTACTTCCGCGGTGGTAGTATCAGGTCCCGGTTCGACTTTCCGTCGCCGAAGACCCAGGTTCGAATCCTCACATATGGGTACACTGTGTGAAGCCCATTTCTGGTGTTCCCCGCCGTGATGTAGCTGGAACATTGCAAAGCGGCGTAAAACTACATCCTCAGTCAGTCAGTCAGTCAGTCAGTTACTACTCAGCTTGCGTGTTCTTAAGAAGCCATTCTCAAAGCAGTAATTTAAACCCATATACAGCTAGACTTGCTTAGATTTTAGACTGCATACACAAGGCATCGTATATATGTTACAGGACTCCAAGCCCCATTAGCGCATTGACTTTCACCACTTGCAAAATTATTGTTGGCAGATGTAAATGTTACTGGAGATGTTGGTCCCGCCAGCCATGGGAGTTTGGTATGTTTACTCTCTGTGACCCGAAGCCTGATAACAGACCTGAACCTGGAAAAATCTAAACATGCTTTAATTAGGGGAGTAAAGCATTACGGTGAGGGCTAGGAGTAAGGGGAAAATACTATAGTTCTGAGACTGTGATATAGAGGCTAGAACAGGATCTGGAAAGCATACATTTGGACAATAAACCATTATCGGTCTCTTAATGGTGTAACGATGATTCAAATAGATCAAACTAAATTTCAATATCCGTCGACATTTGGTTGAAACTGGGCAATATACAGTTATTCCGGAGACAAGAACGAATATTTACTTGTAATTCAAAAGTACCATGTCATGAGTATCCGTTTTGCCTTTTATCTTCAGCCCATCCTCACCTACCCCTCAAATACAAGAGTCTGCAGGTCATGGAGTATCAGTTCTGCCCCCTGGTTCAGCGTCCTTCGATAATCCAGGGCATACGTTACGATAATCTCCACTATACCCTGGAGCATGCAGCCTGGCCCGATGATTTTATTACACTCCCTTGGTTGGCATTTTATCAACCAGGTATCTCCGCTTTGAAGTCGAGGCGTACCAATCACAACTCACTTTCGCTTTTGCAAAGCATTCTAACCATTAAACTTGGCAACCAATAATATATTGTTGGAAGCACTTTGTTACTGGAGCTTGCTTTTATTTTTTAAGGTTTCACACCTGTCAATTTGTCTGTATGTTTTCCCGCAAAATCTGAACAAACTTTTCGCGGCTGCGACCGCTACTTTGTTGACACTGCAAGCTCAGTTTGTAACGGCGGCTTATCTGATTGGCTACTGTGAGAAAACGGAGCCAGCAAAGGTAGGTAATAAAATCATCGGCCAAAGCCGCAGATGGAGTTTAGCTTGTTCTGCTGACAAGGACAGACCTGTGTATCTCGCTCTGAGTCAAAGTGCTCCTGTGGTAGTGTTTCGTTTCTTGTAAGGATTTTATAGTGGTTAGTTGTGGATTGGTTTGTTTTATATCATAAGCATAGTTGGTGAAACTTGCTTTGGTGATTAATTTAGTAATTATATTTGTAATTGCCTTTCATTATTAAGTTTTTTGTTCGTGAAATTTACTTGCACGTTCACTGTTTCTGGTTGGCTGAGCACGCTCGGCTTTGTGCGTGCGCTTGGCACGTATATTGTCCGTGCAGAACTTGCTTCGCCGGATTACGCTTGTCGACAACACTGATAGCGAAAACATGATGGCGATGTTCAAAACAAATTTTACGAAATAAATCTGAAGCCCATTTTATTTTTCCTCCGGGAGACTCTGGTGTCGGTTTGAAATCCGTCACTCCCGTTTCAACTAGCTAAGGACTTTCAAAACATATTGGGATATAAATAGCCTAAAAAGGCTGGAT